>NW_027455763.1:0-31174 GCF_040206685.1 Ascaphus truei
TAACACCAACAAGGGCAAAATCTTTGCTTGCTTTGTGGACTTCAAAAAAGCCTTCGACTCCATCTGGCATCCAGGCCTATTGCTGAAAATACTAGAGAGCGGAATAGGGGGAGAACATACGACACGATCAAAAGTATGTACTCTGAAAACAAAGGCTGCGTGAAAGTAAATAACAAAAGGACAGACTTCTTCCATCAAGGCCGTGGGGTCAGACAGGGCTGCAGCCTGAGTCCCACAGAAGGTGTGTGTTACTGTGTGTGTGTCACTGTGTGTGTGTCACTGTGTGTGTGTCACTGTGTGTGTGTGTCGCTGCAGCCCGAGTCCCACACTTTTTAACATCTACTGTACATCAATGAGCTCGCAGCAGCCCGAGAATCCTCCCCAGCACCTGAGCTCAACTTGGCTGGAACTGAGATTTAGGGCCTCATGCAGAGAGCAGCGAGAAGCTGTGTTTCGCCAGTTTGCAGCGAAATATTTCATCCAAAAGTAAAGAACTGGCGCGAATGAGGGGAAAAGAGAGAAAAGCGCAAGTTTTTTTTTGTTTGAAAAACGCGCAGCGCGGTTGGCGAGACCCTATATTTCTGCAGTCTTTTAAACCGCCGTATGCAGAAAGGCGCGGTCGCCATCTAGTGGCTGTTCGCGCCATTAAAATGGAGAGAAATTGTACTATTTGCTCCGCCAAAAAAAGTTGGCAGTAAGCTGGAGCTCACCGGCGAGAGGGAAAAGAAGAGAAAAAAACGCGTTTTTTTTCATACATGTTTCCCCAGCGCGCATCTCGCCGGTTGAAAGTCTCCATATTCACACATCATTTTAAATGCAGTTTTCGGGCCTTTCTGCATATGGAGATAAAATCACGCCATTACAGGTACAATTTATTAACATCTTCATTTTATTTTAGCGCTGCTCTCTGCATGAGGCCCTAAGTCTCTACTATACGCAGACGACCTGCTC
The DNA here is from genome assembly GCF_040206685.1 of Ascaphus truei. Classification (NCBI taxonomy): domain Eukaryota; kingdom Metazoa; phylum Chordata; class Amphibia; order Anura; family Ascaphidae; genus Ascaphus; species Ascaphus truei. Next base: position 952 of record NW_027455763.1, read on the forward strand.
CTGCTGTCTCCAACAGGACAGGGCCTCCAACAGGACAAGGCCTCCAACAGAAACTGGCAATACTAGAAAAATTCAGCCAGACCTGGGCACTCTCTGTGAACCTAGAAAAAAACAGAATAATGGTATTCCAAAAAAAATCTATAACACATCCAACCATATCTCAATTCACACTGGACGACAAAGCACTGGAACAGACAACGAGCTACACATACCTTGGTCTGACAATCAGCTCATCGGGGAAATTCAACCTGGCCATAAATACACTGAAGGAGAAGGCCCGCAGAGCATTTTATGCAATAAGGAAACAGATGTACCACCTCAAACCACCAATACGAATCTGGGAGAAAATATTCAACAGCATCATCACACCCATCCTTCTGTATGGCAGCGAGGTGTGGGGCCCTGTAACATACCCAGACCCCACACACCCATCCTTCTGTATGGCAGCGAGGTGTGCAGCCCTGTAACATACCCAGACCCCACACACCCATCCTTCTGTATGTCAGCGAGGTGTGGGGCCCTGTAACATACCCAGACCCCACACACCCATCCTTCTGTATGGCAGCGAGGTGTGGGGCCCTGTAACATACCCAGACCCCACACACCCATCCTTTTGTGTGGCAGCGAGGTGTGGGGGCCCTGTAACATACCCAGACCCCACACACCCATCCTTCTGTATGGCAGCGAGGTGTGGGGCCCTGTAACATACCCAGACCCCACACACCCATCCTTCTGTATGGCAGCGAGGTGTGGGGCCCTGTAACATACCCAGACTCCACACACCCATCCTTCTGTATGGCAGCGAGGTGTGGGGCCCTGTAACATACCCAGACCCCACACACCCATCCTTCTGTATGGCAGCGAGGTGTGGGGCCCTGTAACATACCCAGACCCCACACACCCATCCTTCTGTATGGCAGCGAGGTGTGGGGCCCTGTAACATACCCAGACCCCACACACCCATCCTTCTGTATGGCAGCGAGGTGTGGGGCCCTGTAACATACCCAGACCCCACACACCCATCCTTCTGTATGGCAGCGAGGTGTGGGGCCCTGTAACATACCCAGACCCCACACACCCATCCTTCTGTATGGCAGCGAGGTGTGGGGTCCTGTAACATACCCAGACTCCACACACCCATCCTTCTGTATGGCAGCGAGGTGTGGGGTCCTGTAACATACCCAGACCCCTCACACCCATCCTTCTGTATGGCAGCGAGGTGTGGGGCCCTGTAACATACCCAGACTCCACACTCCCATCCTTCTGTATGGCAGCGAGGTGTGGGGCCCTGTAACATACCCAGACCCCACACACCCATCCTTCTGTATGGCAGCGAGGTGTGGGGCCCTGTAACATACCCAGACCCCACACACCCATCCTTCTGTATGGCAGCGAGGTGTGGGGCCCTGTAACATACCCAGACTCCACAAAATGGGATACCAGCCCAACAGAAATACTGCATCTGGAATTCTGCAAACACCTTCTCCAAGTACACAGGAGTACATCAAACAATGCGTGCCGGGCTGAGCTGGGCCGCTTTCCTCTACTGCTCACGATACAGAAGAGAGCACTGACATTCTGGGCTCACCTAAACACCAGCCATCCACAGTCTTACTGCTACAGAGCAATGCAAAGTCAGGACCTCCTCACTAGACCCTGTGCCATCAAACAACTTGTCCTCTCACTCCAAGGACAAAACCCCACACAGATTAACAACCTGCCGAAAAAAGAAATCAACTCAATCGCCAACGAAATGAAGAAGCGGTATGTGACAAGATGGGAAAATGATATCCAACGCTCAAAGAAGCTGGAGACCTACCACAGCCTACAGAGAGAATACACTCTGGCACCCTACCTACTGAAGGTAAAAGACCCAAAACAGAGACAGACCCTGAGCCAGTACAGAATAAGTGCCCACAGCCTAGAAATAGAAACAGGCAGGCACAGACAGAACTGGAAGCCCCGGGAGATGAGACTGTGCCAAAGATGTGAGCTAGGAGAGGTGTGAGAGAGACACAGGCAGACACAGACAGAACTGGAAGCCCCGGGAGATGAGACTGTGCCAAAGATGTGAGCTAGGAGAGGTGTGAGAGACACAGGCAGACACAGACAGAACTGGAAGCCCCGGGAGATGAGACTGTGCCAGCGATGTGAGCTGGGAGAGGTAGAAGATGAAACTCACTTCCTGTTGCGTTGCACACAATACTCTGACGTGAGGAGTGCCCACCTAGAGAAACTCACAGCTGTTATCCAGAACTTTAATAATACAGAAGAGAACCAAAAAATAGCGATCCTCCTGGGAGAAGATGAAACCCGCGCAGAACTGGCTGCACACTATATCAGCACCTGCCACAAGCTGAGAGACGTACACTAACCCCCACACCCCTGTGTGAAACTGTTACCCCTATACCCTGCAATCATTATACCCTACCCCGTTACCCATATACCCTGCAATCATTATACCCTACCCCGTTACCCATATACCCTGCAATCATTATACCCTACCCCGTTACCCATATACCCTGCAATCATTATACCCTACCCCTAGTATTCGTGTAATTATTGTCCCCCACCCCCTATTATTCACGCTTTGGCAATACTGACATGTTCTCTCTCATGCCAATAAAGCTGATTTGATTTGATTTGATTTTGCCGTGGGGCATGGCTCTGTCTTCACAGCAGCCGGACACAGCAGCCCCCCTCCTCCCCCTGTCACATCTCTGTGTGAGCTGCACGTGCAGAAGGAGGTGTGTGTGTGTGTGTGTATCTGTGTGTGTGTATCTGTGTGTGTGTGTATCTGTGTGTGTGTGTGTATCTCTGTGTGTTTGTGTATCTCTGTGTGTGTGTCTGTCTGTCTCTCTCTGTGTGTCCTTCCATTCTCTCTCTCTCCCCTTCCCTCCTATCTCTCTCCCCCTCCCCGTATCTCTCTCCCCACCCCCCTATCTCTCTCCCCCTTCACCTATCTCCCCCTATCCCTCTCCCCTACCTCTCTCCCCCTCTCCCTCTCCCCCTATCTCTCTCCCCTTTCCCCCTTTCCCCCTATCCCTCTCCCCCTATCTCTCTCCCCCCCTTCCCCCTATCCCTCTCCCCCTCTTCCCCCCTATCCTCTCCCCCTTCCCCCTATCCCTCTCCCCCTATCCCTCTCCCCCCTCCCCCACTTCCCCCCTCTCCCTTTCCCCCCCTTCCGCCTATCCCTCTCCCCCCTTCCCCTATCCCTCTCCCCCTTCCCCCCTATCCCTCTCCCCCTTCCCTCCATTCTCCCCCCTTCAATCCATTCTCCCCCCCTTCCCTCCATTCTCCCCCTTCCGTCCATTCTCCTCCCCCCTTCCCCTTCCCCTTCCCTCCATTCTCCCTCCCTTCCCCCTTCCCTCCATTCTCCCCCCCTTCCCCCCTCCCCTTCCCTCCATTCTCCCCCCCTTCCCCCCTCCCCCTTCCCTCCATTCCCCCCCTTCCCTCCATTCTCCCCCCCCCCCTTCCTTTCTCTCTCTCCCCTTCTCTCTTTCTCTCCCTTCCCTTCCCCCCCCTTCCCTCCATTCTTCCCCCCTTCCCTCCATTCTCCCCCCTTCCCCCTTCCCTCCATTCTTCCCCCCTTCCCTCCATTCTCCCCCCTTCCCCCTTCCCTCCATTCTCCCTCCTTCCCCCTTCCCTCCATTCTCCCCCCTTCCCCCTTCCCTCCATTCTCCCCCCCTTCCCCCTTCCCTCCATTCTTCCCCCCTTCCCTCCATTCTCCCCCCTTCCCTCCATTCTCCCCCCCCCCCTTCCCTCCATTCTCCCCCCCCTTCCCTCCATTCTCCCCCCCCTTCCCTCCATTCTCCCCCCCCTTCCCTCCATTCTCCCCCCCCCTTGCTTTCTCTCTCTCTCCCCTTCTCTCTTTCCCTCCCTTCCCTTCCCCCCCCTTCCCTCTCTCCCCCCCTCTCTCCTCTCTCTCTCTCCCCCCCGAAAAAAATTCTGCACATTTAATATAGTGTGTGGGGGGGGGGGGGGTTCCCCAAAAAATTTTATTAAATCAAGGGTGCGTCTTAGAATCGAGGAAATAGGGAAGGTAGCGCTAACTCTCAAAATATGTGGCTTTAATATCTAGTGTGATGTACAATAACCTTTTATTCTATAATGAGAATAAAGGCGGCTGCCTGTGATATAACTCTGAGCCCGGGTCAGAGGAAGAACATGTGGAACAGATGTTATATCTCTGGCGCCTTACACATGTAAATAACGGGATAAAAAGGATATATACAGCCAGTGCTGGTGACTGTGTCAGATCCAATCGGTGAATTATCAGACAGGGAATGAAAATAAATAAAATACATAGCGTGATACTGTATAGTAAATGGCGACATGTAAACATCAACGATCATTACTACACCCCTGAGGAAGGAAGCTGCGCCTTCCGAAACGCGTAGGGTGCTCCCGCTGGCTCTACTGCTGATTACCACCGCTGACTACTCTGTCTGGTTCTCCTGCTGACCGGAGTACAAGCGACTCTGCCGATACCATCCGCACGCTCCGTCGGGCGAGTTCCCGGCGACTCTGCCGATACCATCCGCACACTCCGTCGGGCGAGTTCCCGGCGACTCTGCTGATACCATCCGCACGCTCCGTCGGGCGAGTTCCCGGCGACTCTGCCGATACCATCCGCACGCTCCGGCGGGCGAGTTCCCGGCGACTCTGCCGATACCATCCGCACGCTCCGTCGGGCGAGTTCCCGGCGACTCTGCTGATACCATCCGCACGCTCCGGCGGGCGAGTTCCCGGCGAATCTGCCGATACCATCCGCACGCTCCGTCGGGCGAGTTCCCGGCGACTCTGCCGATACCATCCGCACGCTCCGTCGGGCGAGTTCCCGGCGACTCTGCCGATACCATCCGCACGCTCCGTCGGGCGAGTTCCCGGCGACTCTGCCGATACCATCCGCACGCTCCGTCGGGCGAGTTCCCGGCGACTCTGCTGATACCATCCGCACGCTCCGTCGGGCGAGTTCCCGGCGACTCTGCTGATACCATCCGCACGCTCCGTCGGGCGAGTTCCCGGCGACTCTGCCGATACCATCCGCACGCTCCGTCGGGCGAGTTCCCGGCGACTCTGCTGATACCATCCGCATGCTCCGTCGGGCGAGTTCCCGGCGACTCTGCCGATACCATCCGCACGCTCCGTCGGGCGAGTTCCCGGCGACTCTGCCGATACCATCCGCACGCTCCGTCGGGCGAGTTCCCGGCGACTCTGCCGATACCATCCGCACGCTCCGTCGGGCGAGTTCCCGGCGACTCTGCCGATACCATCCGCACGCTCCGTCGGGCGAGTTCCCGGCGACTCTGCCGATACCATCCGCACGCTCCGTCGGGCGAGTTCCCGGCGACTCTGCCGATACCATCCGCACGCTCCGTCGGGCGAGTTCCCGGCGACTCTGCCGATACCATCCGCACGCTCCGTCGGGCAAGTTCCCGGCGACTCTGCCGATACCATCCGCACGCTCCATCGGGCGAGTTCCCGGCGACTCTGCGACTCTGCCGATACCATCCGCACGCTCCGTCGGGCGAGTTCCCGGCGACTCTGCCGATACCATCCGCACGCTCCGTCGGCCGAGTTCCCGGCGACTCTGCCGATACCATCCGCACGCTCCGTCGGGCGAGTTCCCGGCGAATCTGCCAATACCATCCGCACGCTCCGTCGGGCGAGTTCCTGCGAATCTGCCGATACCATCCGCACGCTCCGTCGGGCGAGTTCCCGGCGAATCTGCCGATTACCATCCGCACGCTCCATCGGGCGAGTTCCCGGCGACTCTGCGACTCTGCCGATACCATCCGCACGCTCCGTCGGGCGAGTTCCCGGCGACTCTGCCGATACCATCCGCACGCTCCGTCGGCCGAGTTCCCGGCGACTCTGCCGATACCATCCGCACGCTCCGTCGGGCGAGTTCCCGGCGACTCTGCTGATACCATCCGCACACTCCGGCGGGCGAGTTCCGGCGAATCTGCCGATACCATCCGCACGCTCCGTCGGGCAAGTTCCCGGCGACTCTGCCGATACCATCCGCACGCTCCGTCGGGCGAGTTCCCGGCGAATCTGCCGATACCATCCGCACGCTCCGTCGGGCGAGTTCCCGGCGAATCTGCTGATACCATCCGCACGCTCCGTCGGGCGAGTTCCCGGGCGACTCTGCCGATACCATCCGCACGCTCCGTCGGGCGAGTTCCCGGCGAATCTGCCGATACCATCCGCACGCTCCGTCGGGCGAGTTCCCGGCGACTCTGCCGATACCATCCGCACGCTCCGTCGGGCGAGTTCCCGGCGACTCTGCCGATACCATCTGCACGCTCTGTCGGGCGAGTTCCCGGCGACTCTGCCGATACCATCCGCACGCTCCGTCGGGCGAGTTCCCGGCGACTCTGCCGATACCATCCGCACGCTCCGTCGGGCGAGTTCCCGGCGACTCTGCTGATACCATCCGCACGCTCCGTCGGGCGAGTTCCCGGCGACTCTGCTGATACCATCCGCACGCTCCGTCGGGCGAGTTCCCGGCGACTCTGCCGATACCATCCGCACGCTCCGTCGGGCGAGTTCCCGGCGACTCTGCTGATACCATCCGCACGCTCCGTCGGGCGAGTTCCCGGGCGACTCTGCCGATACCATCCGCACGCTCCGTCGGGCGAGTTCCCGGCGACTCTGCTGATACCATCCGCACGCTCCGATGGGCGAGTTCCCGGCGACTCTGCCGATACCATCCGCACGCTCTGTCGGGCGAGTTCCCGGCGACTCTACCGATACCATCCGCACGCTCCGTCGGGCGAGTTCCCGGCGAATCTGCCGATACCATCCGCACGCTCCGTCGGGCAAGTTCCCGGTGACTCTGCTGATACCATCCGCATGCTCCGTCGGGCGAGTTCCCGGCGAATCTGCCGATACCATCCGCACGCTCCGTCGGGCGAGTTCCCGGCGACTCTGCCGATACCATCCGCACGCTCCGTCGGGCGAGTTCCCGGCGACTCTGCCGATACCATCCGCACGCTCCGTCGGGCGAGTTCCCGGCGACTCTGCTGATACCATCCGCACGCTCCGTCGAGCGAGTTCCCGGCGACTCTGCCGATACCATCCGCACGCTCCGTCGGGCGAGTTCCCGGCGACTCTGCCGCTACCATCCGCACGCTCCGACGGGCGAGTTCCCGGCGACTCTGCCGATACCATCCGCACGCTCTGTCGGGCGAGTTCCCGGCGACTCTACCGATACCATCTGCACGCTCCGTCGGGCGAGTTCCCGGCGAATCTGCCGATACAATCCGTACGCTCCGTCGGGCGAGTTCCCGGGCGACACTGCCGATACCATCCGCACGCTCCGTCGGGCGAGTTCCCGGCGACTCTGCCGATACCATCCGCACGCTCCGTCGGGCAAATTCCCGGCGAATCTGCCGATACCATCCGCACGCTCCGTTGGGCAAGTTCCCGGCGACTCTGCTGATACCATCCGCACGCTCCGTCGGGCGAGTTCCCGGCGAATCTGCCGATACCATCCGCACGCTCCGTCGGGTGAGTTCCCGGCGACTCTGCCGATACCATCCGCACGCTCCGTCGGGCGAGTTCCCGGCGACTCTGCTGATACCATCCGCACGCTCCGTCGGGCGAGTTCCCGGCGACTCTGCTGATACCATCCGCACGCTCCGTCGGGCGAGTTCCCGGCGACTCTGCTGATACCATCCGCACGCTCCGTCGGGCGAGTTCCCGGCGACTCTGCCGATACCATCCGCACGCTCCGTCGGGCGAGTTCCCGGCGAATCTGCCGATACCATCCGCACGCTCCGTCGGGCGAGTTCCTGGCGACTCTGCCGATACCATCCGCACGCTCCGTCGGGCGAGTTCCCGGCGACTCTGCCGATACCATCCGCACGCTCCGTCGGGCGAGTTCCCGGCGACTCTGCCGATACCATCCGCACGCTCCGTCGGGCGAGTTCCCGGCGACTCTGCTGATACCATCCGCACGCTCCGTCGGGCGAGTTCCCGGCGACTCTGCTGATACCATCCGCACGCTCCGTCGGGCGAGTTCCCGGCGACTCTGCCGATACCATCCGCACGCTCCGTCGGGCGAGTTCCCGGCGAATTTGCCGATACCATCCGCACGCTCCGTCGGGCGAGTTCCCGGCGACTCTGCCGATACCATCCGCACGCTCCGTCGGGCGAGTTCCCGGCGACTCTGCCGATACCATCCGCACGCTCCGTTGGGCGAGTTCCCGGCGACTCTGCCGATACCATCCGCACGCTCCGTCGGGCGAGTTCCCGGCGACTCTGCCGATACCATCCGCACGCTCCGTCGGGCGAGTTCCCGGCGAATCTGCCGATACCATCCGCACGCTCCGTCGGGCGAGCTCCCGGCGACTCTGCCGATACCATCCGCACGCTCCGTCGGGCGAGCTCCCGCGACTCTGCCGATACCATCCGCACGCTCCGTCGGGCGAGTTCCCGGCGACTCTGCCGATACCATCCGCACGCTCCGTCGCGCGAGTTCCCGGCGACTCTGCCGATACCATCCGCACGCTCTGTCGGGCGAGTTCCCGGCGAATCTGCCGATACCATCCGCACGCTCCGTCGGGCGAGTTCCCGGCGACTCTGCCGATACCATCCGCACTCTCCGTCGGGCGAGTTCCCGGCGAACCTGCTGATACCATCCGCACGCTCCGTCGGGCGAGTTCCCGGCGAACCTGCTGATACCATCCGCACGCTCCGTCGGGCGAGTTCCCGGCGACTCTGCCGATACCATCCGCACGCTCCGTCGGGCGAGTTCCCGGCGACTCTGCCGATACCATCCGCACGCTCCATCGGGCGAGTTCCCGGCGACTCTGCCGATACCATCCGCACGCTCCGTCGGGCGAGTTCCCGGCGACTCTGCCGATACCATCCGCACGCTCCGTCGGGCGAGTTCCCGGCGAATCTGCCGATACCATCCGCACGCTCCGTCGGGCGAGTTCCCGGCGACTCTGCCGATACCATCCGCACGCTCCGTCGGGCGAGTTCCCGGCGACTCTGCCGATACCATCCGCACGCTCCGTCGGGCGAGTTCCCGGCGAATCTGCCGATACCATCCGCACGCTCCGTCGGGCGAGTTCCCGGTGACTCTGCCGATACCATCCGCACGCTCCGTCGGGCGAGTTCCCGGTGACTCTGCTGATACCATCCGCACGCTCCATCGGGCGAGTTCCCGGCGAATCTGCTGATACCATCCGCACGCTCCGTCGGGCGAGTTCCCGGTGACTCTGCCGATACCATCCGCAAGCTCCGTCGGGCGAGTTCCCGGTGACTCTGCTGATACCATCCGCACGCTCCGTCGGGCGAGTTCCCGGTGACTCTGCTGATACCATCCGCACGCTCCGTCGGGCGAGTTCCCGGCGAATCTGCTCATACCATCCGCACGCTCCGTCGGGCGAGTTCCCGGCGACTCTGCCGATACCATCCGCATGCTCCGTCGGGCGAGTTCCCGGCGAATCTGCTGATACCATCCGCACGCTCCGTCGGGCGAGTTCCCGGCGACTCTGCTGATACCATCCGCACGCTCCGTCGGGCAAGTTCCCGGCGAATCTGCCGATACCATCCGCACGCTCCGTCGGGCGAGTTCCCGGCGACTCTGCTGATACCATCCGCACGCTCCGTCGGGCGAGTTCCCGGCGAATCTGCCGATACCATCCGCACGCTCCGTCGGGCGAGTTCCCGGCGACTCTGCCGATACCATCCGCACGCTCCGTCGGGCGAGTTCCCGGCGACTCTGCTGATACCATCCGCACGCTCCGTCGGGCGAGTTCCCGGCGAATCTGCCGATACCATCCGCACGCTCCGTCGGGCGAGTTCCCGGCGACTCTGCTGATACCATCCGCATGCTCCGTCGGGCGAGTTCCCGGCGACTCTGCCGATACCATCCGCACGCTCCGTCGGGCGAGTTCCCGGCGAATCTGCCGATACCATCCGCACTCTCCGTCGGGCGAGTTCCCGGTGACTCTGCCGATACCATCCGCACGCTCTGTCGGGCGAGTTCCCGGTGACTCTGCTGATACCATCCGCACGCTCCGTCGGGCGAGTTCCCGGCGAATCTACTCATACCATCCGCACGCTCCGTCGGGCGAGTTCCCGGCGAATCTGCTGATACTATCCGCACGCTCCGTCGGGCGAGTTCCCGGCGACTCTGCTGATACCATCCGCACGCTCCGTCGGGCGAGTTCCCGGCGACTCTGCCAATACCATCCGCACGCTCCGTCGGGCGAGTTCCCGGCGACTCTGCTGATACCATCCGCACGCTCCGTCGGGCAAGTTCCCGGCGAATCTGCCGATACCATCCGCACGCTCCGTCGGGCGAGTTCCCGGCGACTCTGCCGATACCATCCGCACGCTCCGTCGGGCGAGTTCCCGGCGACTCTGCCGATACCATCCGCACGCTCCGTCGGGCGAGTTCCCGGCGACTCTGCCGATACCATCCGCACGCTCCGTCGGGCGAGTTCCCGGCGACTCTGCTGATACCATCCGCACGCTCCGTCGGGCGAGTTCCCGGTGACTCTGCCGATACCATCCGCACGCTCCGTTGGGCGAGTTCCCGGCGACTCTGCTGATACCATCCGCACGCTCCGTCGTGCGAGTTCCCGGCGACTCTGCTGATACCATCCGCACGCTCCGTCGGGCGAGTTCCCGGCGAATCTGCCGATACCATCCGCACGCTCCGTCGGGCGAGTTCCCGGCGAATCTGCCGATACCATCCGCACGCTCCGTCGGGCGAGTTCCCGGCGAATCTGCCGATACCATCCGCACGCTCCGTCGGGCGAGTTCCCGGTGACTCTGCTGATACCATCCGCACGCTCCGTCGGGCGAGTTCCCGGCGACTCTGCTGATACCATCCGCACGCTCCATCGGGCGAGTTCCCGGCGACTCTGCCGATACCATCCGCACGCTCCATCGGGCGAGTTCCCGGCGACTCTGCCGATACCATCCGCACGCTCTGTCGGGCGAGTTCCCGGCGACTCTGCCGATACCATCCGCACGCTCCGTCGGGCAAGTTCCCGGCGACTCTGCCGATACCATCCGCACGCTCCGTCGGGCGAGTTCCCGGCGAATCTGCCGATACCATCCGCACGCTCTGTCGGGCGAGTTCCCGGCGGATCTGCCGATACCATCCGCACTCTCCGTCGGGCGAGTTCCCGGCGACTCTGCCGATACCATCCGCACGCTCCGTCGGGCGAGTTCCCGGCGACTCTGCCGATACCATCCACACGCTCCGTCGGGCTAGTTCCCGGCGACTCTGCCGATACCATCCGCACGCTCCATCGGGCGAGTTCCCGGCGACTCTGCCGATACCATCCGCACGCTCCGTCGGGCGAGTTCCCGGTGACTCTGCCGATACCATCCGCACGCTCCGTCGGGCGAGTTCCCGGTGACTCTGCTGATACCATCCGCACGCTCCGTCGGGCGAGTTCCCGGCGACTCTGCCGATACCATCCACACGCTCCGTCGGGCGAGTTCCCGGCGAATCTGCCGATACCATCCGCACGCTCCGTCGGGCGAGTTCCCGGCGACTCTGCCGATACCATCCGCACGCTCCGTCGGGCGAGTTCCCGGCGACTCTGCCGATACCATCCGCACGCTCCGTCGGGCGAGTTCCCGGCGACTCTGCCGATACCATCCGCACGCTCCGTCGGGCGAGTTCCCGGTGACTCTGCCGATACCATCCGCACGCTCCGTCGGGCGAGTTCCCGGTGACTCTGCTGATACCATCCGCACGCTCCGTCGGGCGAGTTCCCGGTGACTCTGCTGATACCATCCGCACGCTCCGTCGGGCGAGTTCCCGGCGACTCTGCCGATACCATCCGCATGCTCCGTCGGGCGAGTTCCCGGCGAATCTGCTGATACTATCCGCACACTCTGTCGGGCGAGTTCCCGGCGACTCTGCTGATACCATCCACGCGCTCCGTCGGGCGAGTTCCCGGCGACTCTGTCAATACCATCCGCACGCTCCGTCGGGCGAGTTCCCGGCGACTCTGCTGATACCATCCGCACGCTCCGTCGGGCGAGTTCCCGGCGACTCTGCTGATACCATCCGCACGCTCCGTCGGGCGAGTTCCCGGCGACTCTGCCGATACCATCCGCACGCTCCGGCGGGCGAGTTCCCGGCGACTCTGCTGATACCATCCGCACGCTCCGTCGGGCGAGTTCCCGGCGAATCTGCCGATACCATCCTGCACGCTCCATCGGGCGAGCTCCCGGTGACTCTGCTGATACCATCCGCACGCTCCGTCGGGCGAGTTCCCGGCGACTCTACCGATACCATCCGCACGCTCCGTCGGGCGAGTTCCCGGCGAGTCTGCCGATACAATCCGTACGCTCCGTCGGGCGAGTTCCCGGCGACTCTGCCGATACCATCCGCACGCTCCGTCGGGCGAGTTCCCGGCGACTCTGCCGATACCATCCGCACGCTCCGTCGGGCGAGTTCCCGGCGACTCTGCCGATACCATCCGCACGCTCCGTCGGGCGAGTTCCCGGCGACTCTGCTGATACCATCCGCACGCTCCGTCGGACGAGTTCCCGGCGACTCTGCCGCTACCATCCGCACGCTCCGTCGGGCGAGTTCCCGGCGACTCTACCGATACCATACGCACGCTCCGGCGGGCGAGTTCCCGGTGAATCTGCCGATACCATCCGCACGCTCCGTCGGGCGAGTTCCCGGTGACTCTGCTGATACCATCCGCACGCTCCGTCGGGCGAGTTCCCGGCGACTCTGCTGATACCATCCGCACGCTCCGTCGGGCGAGTTCCCGGCGACTCTGCTGATACCATCCGCACGCTCCGACGGGCGAGTTCCCGGCGAATCTGCCGATACTATCCGCACACTCTGTCGGGCGAGTTCCCGGCGAATCTGCCGATACCATCCGTACGCTCCGTCGGGCGAGTTCCCGGCGACTCTGCCGATACCATCCGCACGCTCCGTCGGGCGAGTTCCCAGCGACTCTGCCGATACCATCCGCACGCTCCGTCGGGCGAGTTCCCGGCGACTCTGCCGATACCATCCGCACGCTCCGTCGGGCGAGTTCCCGGCGACTCTGCCGATACCATCCGCACGCTCCGTCGGGCAAGTTCCCGGCGAATCTGCCGATACCATCCGCACGCTCCGTCGGGCGAGTTCCCGGCGACTCTGCTGATACCATCCGCACGCTCCGTCGGGCGAGTTCCCGGCGACTCTGCTGATACCATCCGCACGCTCCGTCGGGCGAGTTCCCGGCGAATCTGCTGATACCATCCGCACGCTCCGTCGGGCGAGTTCCCGGCGACTCTGCCGATACCATCCGCACGCTCCGGCGGGCGAGTTCCCGGGCGACTCTGCCGATACCATCCGCACGCTCCGTCGGGCGAGTTCCCGGCGACTCTGCCGATACCATCCGCACGCTCCGTCGGGCGAGTTCCCGGCGACTCTGCCGATACCATCCGCACGCTCCGTCGGGCGAGTTCCCGGCGAATCTGCCGATACAATCCGTACGCTCCGTCGGGCGAGTTCCCGGTGACTCTGCTGATACCATCCGCACGCTCCGTCGGGCGAGTTCCCGGCGACTCTGCCGATACCATCCACACGCTCCGTCGGGCGAGTTCCCGGCGACTCTGCCGATACCATCCGCACGCTCCGTTGGGCGAGTTCCCGGCGACTCTGCCGATACCATCCGCACGCTCCGTCGGGCGAGTTCCCGGCGACTCTGCCGATACCATCCGCACGCTCCGTCGGGCGAGTTCCCGGTGACTCTGCCGATACCATCCGCACGCTCCGTCGGGCGAGTTCCCGGTGACTCTGCTGATACCATCCGCACGCTCCGTCGGGCGAGTTCCCGGTGACTCTGCTGATACCATCCGCACGCTCCGTCGGGCGAGTTCCCGGCGACTCTGCCGATACCATCCGCATGCTCCGTCGGGCGAGTTCCCGGCGAATCTGCTGATACTATCCGCACGCTCCGTCGGGCGAGTTCCCGGCGACTCTGTCAATACCATCCGCACGCTCCGTCGGGCGAGTTCCCGGCGACTCTGCTGATACCATCCGCACGCTCCGTCGGGCGAGTTCCCGGCGAATCTGCTGATACCATCCGCACGCTCCGTCGGGCGAGTTCCCGGCGACTCTGCCGATACCATCCGCACGCTCCGGCGGGCGAGTTCCCGGGCGACTCTGCCGATACCATCCGCACGCTCCGTCGGGCGAGTTCCCGGCGACTCTGCCGATACCATCCGCACGCTCCGTCGGGCGAGTTCCCGGCGACTCTGCCGATACCATCCGCACGCTCCGTCGGGCGAGTTCCCGGCGAATCTGCCGATACAATCCGTACGCTCCGTCGGGCGAGTTCCCAGCGACTCTGCTGATACCATCCGCACGCTCCGTCGGGCGAGTTCCCGGCGACTCTGCCGATACCATCCGCACGCTCCGTCGGGCGAGTTCCCGGCGAATCTGCCGATACAATCCGTACGCTCCGTCGGGCGAGTTCCCGGTGACTCTGCTGATACCATCCGCACGCTCCGTCGGGCGAGTTCCCGGCGACTCTGCCGATACCATCCACACGCTCCGTCGGGCGAGTTCCCGGCGAATCTGCCGATACCATCCGCACGCTCCGTCGGGCGAGTTCCCGGCGACTCTGCCGATACCATCCGCACGCTCCGTCGGGCGAGTTCCCGGCGACTCTGCCGATACCATCCGCACGCTCCGTCGGGCGAGTTCCCGGCGAATCTGCCGATACCATCCGCACGCTCCGTCGGGCGAGTTCCCGGCGACTCTGCTGATACCATCCGCACGCTCCGTCGGGCGAGTTCCCGGCGACTCTGCCGATACCATCCGCACGCTCCGGCGGGCGAGTTCCCGGCGACTCTGCTGATACCATCCGCACGCTCCGTCGGGCGAGTTCCCGGCGAATCTGCCGATACCATCCTGCACGCTCCATCGGGCGAGCTCCCGGTGACTCTGCTGATACCATCCGCACGCTCCGTCGGGCGAGTTCCCGGCGACTCTACCGATACCATCCGCACGCTCCGTCGGGCGAGTTCCTGCGACTCTGCCGATACAATCCGTACGCTCCGTCGGGCGAGTTCCCGGTGACTCTGCCGATACAATCCGTACGCTCCGTCGGGCGAGTTCCCGGCGACTCTGCCGATACCATCCGCACGCTCCGTCGGGCGAGTTCCCGGCGACTCTGCCGATACCATCCGCACGCTCCGTCGGGCGAGTTCCCGGCGACTCTGCCGATACCATCCGCACGCTCCGTCGGGCGAGTTCCCGGCGACTCTGCTGATACCATCCGCACGCTCCGTCGGGCGAGTTCCCGGCGACTCTGCCGCTACCATCCGCACGCTCCGTCGGGCGAGTTCCCGGCGACTCTACCGATACCATCCGCACGCTCCGGCGGGCGAGTTCCCGGTGAATCTGCCGATACCATCCGCACGCTCCGTCGGGCGAGTTCCCGGTGACTCTGCTGATACCATCCGCACGCTCCGTCGGGCGAGTTCCCGGCGACTCTGCTGATACCATCCGCACGCTCCGTCGGGCGAGTTCCCGGCGACTCTGCCGATACCATCCGCACGCTCCGTCGGGCGAGTTCCCGGCGACTCTGCCGATACCATCCGCACGCTCCGTCGGGCGAGTTCCCGGCGACTCTGCCGATACCATCCGCACGCTCCGTCGGGCGAGTTCCCGGCGACTCTGCTGATACCATCCGCACGCTCCGTCGGGCGAGTTCCCCGCGACTCTGCCGCTACCATCCGCACGCTCCGTCGGGCGAGTTCCCGGCGACTCTACCGATACCATCCGCACGCTCCGGCGGGCGAGTTCCCGGTGAATCTGCCGATACCATCCGCATGCTCCGTCGGGCGAGTTCCCGGTGACTCTGCTGATACCATCCGCACGCTTCGTCGGGCGAGTTCCCGGCGAATCTGCTGATACCATCCGCACGCTCCGTCGGGCGAGTTCCCGGCGAATCTGCCGATACCATCCGCACGCTCCGACGGGCGAGTTCCCGGCGAATCTGCCGATACCATCCGCACGCTCCGTCGGGCGAGTTCCCGGCGACTCTGCTGATACCATCCGCACGCTCCGTCGGGCGAGTTCCCGGCGACTCTGCCGATACCATCCGCACGCTCCGTCGGGCGAGTTCCCGGCGACTCTGCCGATACCATCCGCACGCTCCGTCGGGCGAGTTCCCGGCGACTCTGCCGATACAATCCGCACGCTCCGTCGGGCGAGTTCCCGGCGAATCTGCCGATACCATCCGCACGCTCCGTCGGGCGAGTTCCCGGCGACTCTGCCGATACCATCCGCACGCTCCGTCGGGCGAGTTCCCGGCGACTCTGCCGATACCATCCGCACGCTCCGTCGGGCGAGTTCCCGGCGACTCTGCTGATACCATCCGCACGCTCCGTCGGGCGAGTTCCCGGCGAATCTGCCGATACCATCCGCACGCTCCGTCGGGCGAGTTCCCGGCGACTCTGCTGATACCATCCGCACGCTCCGTCGGGCGAGTTCCCGGCGAATCTGCCGATACCATCCGCACGCTCCGTCGGGCGAGTTCCCGGCGACTCTGCCGATACCATCCGCACGCTCCGTCGGGTGAGTTCCCGGCGACTCTGCTGATACCATCCGCACGCTCCGTCGGGTGAGTTCCCGGCGACTCTGCTGATACCATCCGCACGCTCCGTCGGGCGAGTTCCCGGCGACTCTGCCGATACCATCCGCACGCTCCGTCGGGTGAGTTCCCGGCGACTCTGCCGATACCATCCGCACGCTCCGTCGGGTGAGTTCCCGGCGACTCTGCCGATACCATCCGCACGCTCCGTCGGGTGAGTTCCCGGCGACTCTGCTGATACCATCCGCACGCTCCGTCGGGCAAGTTCCCGGCGACTCTGCCGATACCATCCGCACGCTCCGTCGGGCGAGTTCCCGGCGACTCTGCCGATACCATCCGCACGCTCCGTCGGGCGAGTTCCCGGCGAATCTGCCGATACCATCCGCACGCTCCGTCGGGCGAGTTCCCGGCGACTCTGCCGATACCATCCGCACGCTCCATCGGGCGAGTTCCCGGCGACTCTGCCGATACCATCCGCACGCTCCGTCGGGCGAGTTCCCGGCGACTCTGCCGATACCATCCGCACGCTCCGTCGGGCGAGTTCCCGGCGAATCTGCCGATACCATCCGCACGCTCCGTCGGGCGAGTTCCCGGCGACTCTGCCGATACCATCCGCACGCTCCGTCGGGCGAGTTCCCGGTGACTCTGCTGATACCATCCGCACGCTCTGTCGGTCGAGTTCCCGGTGACTCTGCTGATACCATCCGCACGCTCCGTCGGGCGAGTTCCCGGTGACTCTGCTGATACCATCCGCACGCTCCGTCGGGCGAGTTCCCGGCGACTCTGCTGATACCATCCGCACGCTCCGTCGGGCGAGTTCCCGGCGACTCTGCCGATACCATCCGCACGCTCCGTCGGGCGAGTTCCCGGCGACTCTGCCGATACCATCCGCATGCTCCGTCGGGCGAGTTCCCGGCGACTCTGCTGATACCATCCGCACGCTCCGTCGGGCGAGTTCCCGGCGACTCTGCCGATACCATCCGCACGCTCCGTCGGGCGAGTTCCCGGCGAATCTGCTGATACTATCCGCACGCTCCGTCGGGCGAGTTCCCGGCGACTCTGCTGATACCATCCGCACGCTCCGTCGGGCGAGTTCCCGGCGACTCTGCTGATACCATCCGCACGCTCCGGCGGTCGAGTTCCCGGCGAATCTGCCGATACCATCCGCACGCTCCGTCGGGTGAGTTCCCGGCGACTCTGCTGATACCATCCGCACGCTCCGTCGGGCAAGTTCCCGGCGAATCTGCTGATACCATCCGCACGCTCCGGCGGGCGAGTTCCCGGCGAATCTGCCGATACCATCCGCACGCTCCGTCGGGCGAGTTCCCGGTGACTCTGCTGATACCATCTGCACGCTCCGTCGGGCGAGTTCCCGGCGACTCTGCCGCTACCATCCGCACGCTCCGATGGGCGAGTTCCCGGCGACTCTGCCGATACCATCCGCACGCTCCGTCGGGCGAGTTCCCGGCGACTCTGCTGATACCATCCGCACGCTCCGTCGGGCGAGTTCCCGGCGACTCTGCCGATACCATCCGCACGCTCCGTCGGGCGAGTTCCCGGCGAATCTGCCGATACAATCCGTACGCTCCGTCGGGCGAGTTCCCAGCGACTCTGCCGATACCATCCGCACGCTCCGTCGGGCGAGTTCCCGGCGAATCTGCCGATACCATCCGCACGCTCCGTCGGGCGAGTTCCCGGCGACTCTGCCGATACCATCCGCACGCTCCATCGGGCGAGTTCCCGGCGACTCTGCCGATACCATCCGCACGCTCCGTCGGGCGAGTTCCCGGCGACTCTGCCGATACCATCCGCACGCTCCGTCGGGCGAGTTCCCGGCGAATCTGCCGATACCATCCGCACGCTCCGTCGGGCGAGTTCCCGGCGACTCTGCCGATACCATCCGCACGCTCCGTCGGGCGAGTTCCCGGCGACTCTGCCGATACCATCCGCACGCTCCGTCGGGCGAGTTCCCGGCGAATCTGCCGATACCATCCGCACGCTCCGTCGGGCGAGTTCCCGGCGACTCTGCCGATACCATCCACACGCTCCGTCGGGCGAGTTCCCGGTGACTCTGCCGATACCATCCGCACGCTCTGTCGGGCGAGTTCCCGGCGAATCTGCCGATACCATCCGCACGCTCCGTCGGGCGAGTTCCCGGCGACTCTGCCGATACCATCCGCACGCTCCGTCGGGCGAGTTCCCGGCGACTCTGCTGATACCATCCGCACGCTCCGGCGGGCGAGTTCCCGGGCGACTCTGCCGATACCATCAGCACGCTCCGTCGGGCGAGTTCCCGGCGACTCTGCTGATACCATCCGCACGCTCCGTCGGGCGAGTTCCCGGCGACTCTGCTGATACCATCCGCACGCTCCGTCGGGCGAGTTCCCGGCGAATCTGCCGATACCATCCGCACGCTCCGTCGGGCGAGTTCCCGGCGACTCTGCTGATACCATCCGCACGCTCCGTCGGGCGAGTTCCCGGCGACTCTGCTGATACCATCCGCACGCTCCGTCGGGCGAGTTCCCGGCGACTCTGCCGATACCATCCGCACGCTCCGTCGGGCGAGTTCCCGGCGACTCTGCTGATACCATCCGCACGCTCCGTCGGGCGAGTTCCCGGCGACTCTGCTGATACCATCCGCACGCTCCGTCGGGCGAGTTCCCGGCGAATCTGCCGATACCATCCACACGCTCCGTCGGGCGAGTTCCCGGCGACTCTGCCGATACCATCCGCACGCTCCATCGGGCGAGTTCCCGGCGACTCTGCCGATACCATCCGCACGCTCCGTCGGGCGAGTTCCCGGCGACTCTGCTGATACCATCCGCACGCTCCGGCGGGCGAGTTCCCGGCGAATCTGCCGATACCATCCGCACGCTCCGTCGGGCGAGTTCCCGGTGACTCTGCTGATACCATCTGCACGCTCCGTCGGGCGAGTTCCCGGCGACTCTGCCGCTACCATCCGCACGCTCCGACGGGCGAGTTCCCGGCGACTCTGCCGATACCATCCGCACGCTCCGTCGGGCGAGTTCCCGGCGACTCTGCCGATACCATCCGCACGCTCCGTCGGGCGAGTTCCCGGCGAATCTGCCGATACAATCCGTACGCTCCATCGGGCGAGTTCCCAGCGACTCTGCCGATACCATCCGCACGCTCCGTCGGGCGAGTTCCCGGGCGACTCTGCCGATACCATCCGCACGCTCCGTCGGGCGAGTTCCCGGCGACTCTGCCGATACCATCCGCACGCTCCGTCGGGCAAGTTCCCGGCGACTCTGCCGATACCATCCGCACGCTCCGTCGGGCGAGTTCCCGGTGACTCTGCCGATACCATCCGCACGCTCCGTCGGGCGAGTTCCCGGCGAATCTGCCGATACAATCCGTACGCTCCGTCGGGCGAGTTCCCAGCGACTCTGCCGAAACCATCCGCACGCTCCGTCGGGCGAGTTCCCGGCGATTCTGCCGATACCATCCGCACGCTCCGTCGGGCGAGTTCCCGGCGAATCTGCCGATACCATCCGCACGCTCCGTCGGGCGAGTTCCCAGCGACTCTGCCGATACCATCCGCACGCTCCGTCGGGCGAGTTCCCGGCGAATCTGCCGATACCATCCGCACGCTCCGTCGGGCGAGTTCCAGGCGACTCTGCCGATACCATCCGCACGCTCCATCGGGCGAGTTCCCGGCGACTCTGCCGATACCATCCGCACGCTCCGTCGGGCGAGTTCCCGGCGACTCTGCCGATACCATCCGCACGCTCCGTCGGGCGAGTTCCCGGCGAATCTGCCGATACCATCCGCACGCTCCGTCGGGCGAGTTCCCGGTGACTCTGCTGATACCATCCGCACGCTCCGTCGGGCGAGTTCCCGGTGACTCTGCTGATACCATCCGCACGCTCCGTCGGGCGAGTTCCCGGCGACTCTGCCGATACCATCCGCATGCTCCGTCGGGCGAGTTCCCGGCGAATCTGCTGATACTATCCGCACACTCCGTCGGGCGAGTTCCCGGTGACTCTGCTGATACCATCCACGCGCTCCGTCGGGCGAGTTCCCGGCGACTCTGTCAATACCATCCGCACGCTCCGTCGGGCGAGTTCCCGGCGACTCTGCTGATACCATCCGCACGCTCCGTCGGGCGAGTTCCCGGCGACTCTGCCGATACCATCCGCACGCTCCGTCGGGCGAGTTCCCGGCGAATCTGCCGATACCATCCTGCACGCTCCATCGGGCGAGCTCCCGGTGACTCTGCTGATACCATCCGCACGCTCCGTCGGGCGAGTTCCCGGCGACTCTACCGATACCATCCGCACGCTCCGTCGGGCGAGTTCCCGGCGAGTCTGCCGATACAATCCGTACGCTCCGTCGGGCGAGTTCCCGGCGACTCTGCCGATACCATCCGCACGCTCCGTCGGGCGAGTTCCCGGCGACTCTGCCGATACCATCCGCACGCTCCGTCGGGCGAGTTCCCGGCGACTCTGCCGATACCATCCGCACGCTCCGTCGGGCGAGTTCCCGGCGACTCTGCTGATACCATCCGCACGCTCCGTCGGGCGAGTTCCCGGCGACTCTGCCGCTACCATCCGCACGCTCCGTCGGGCGAGTTCCCGGCGACTCTACCGATACCATCCGCACGCTCCGGCGGGCGAGTTCCCGGTGAATCTGCCGATACCATCCGCACGCTCCGTCGGGCGAGTTCCCGGTGACTCTGCTGATTCCATCCGCACACTCCGTCGGGTGAGTTCCCGGCGACTCTGCCGATACCATCCGCACGCTCCGTCGGGCGAGTTCCCGGCGACTCTGCTGATACCATCCGCACGCTCCGTCGGGCGAGTTCCCGGCGACTCTGCCGATACCATCCGCACGCTCCGTCGGGCGAGTTCCCGGCGACTCTGCTGATACCATCCGCACGCTCCATCGGGCGAGTTCCCGGCGACTCTGCCGATACCATCCGCACGCTCCGTCGGGCGAGTTCCCGGCGACTCTGCTGATACCATCCGCACGCTCCGTCGGGCGAGTTCCCGGTGACTCTGCCGATACCATCCGCACGCTCCGTCGGGTGAGTTCCCGGCGACTCTGCCGATACCATCCGCACGCTCCGTCGGGCGAGTTCCCGGCGACTCTGCTGATACCATCCGCACGCTCCGTCGGGCGAGTTCCCGGCGACTCTGCCGATACCATCCGCACGCTCCGTCGGGCGAGTTCCCGGCGACTCTGCTGATACCATCCGCACGCTCCGTCGGGCGAGTTCCCGGCGACTCTGCTGATACCATCCGCACGCTCCGTCGGGCGAGTTCCCGGCGACTCTGCCGATACCATCCGCACGCTCCGTCGGGCGAGTTCCCGGCGACTCTGCTGATACCATCCGCACGCTCCGTCGGGCGAGTTCCCGGTGACTCTGCCGATACCATCCGCACGCTCCGTCGGGCGAGTTCCCGGCGACTCTGCCGATACCATCCGCACGCTCCGTCGGGCGAGTTCCCGGCGACTCTGCTGATACCATCCGCACGCTCCGTCGGGCGAGTTCCCGGCGACTCTGCTGATACCATCCGCACGCTCCGTCGGGCGAGTTCCCGGCGACTCTGCTGATACCATCCGCACGCTCCGTCGGGCGAGTTCCCGGTGACTCTGCCGATACCATCCGCACGCTCCGTCGGGCGAGTTCCCGGCGACTCTGCCGATACCATCCGCACGCTCCGTCGGGCGAGTTCCCGGCGACTCTGCTGATACCATCCGCACGCTCCGTCGGGCGAGTTCCCGGCGACTCTGCTGATACCATCCGCACGCTCCGTCGGGCGAGTTCCCGGCGACTCTGCCGATACCATCCGCACGCTCCGTCGGGCGAGTTCCCGGCGACTCTGCTGATACCATCCGCACGCTCCGTCGGGCGAGTTCCCGGCGACTCTGCTGATACCATCCGCACGCTCCGTCGGGCGAGTTCCCGGTGACTCTGCCGATACCATCCGCACGCTCCGTCGGGCGAGTTCCCGGCGACTCTGCCGATACCATCCGCACGCTCCGTCGGGCGAGTTCCCGGCGACTCTGCTGATACCATCCGCACGCTCCGTCGGGCGAGTTCCCGGCGACTCTGCTGATACCATCCGCACGCTCCGTCGGGCGAGTTCCCGGCGACTCTGCTGATACCATCCGCACGCTCCGTCGGGCGAGTTCCCGGTGACTCTGCCGATACCATCCGCACGCTCCGTCGGGAGAGTTCCCGGCGACTCTGCCGATACCATCCGCACGCTCCGTCGGGCGAGTTCCCGGCGACTCTGCCGATACCATCCGCACGCTCCATCGGGCGAGTTCCCGGCGAATCTGCCGATACCATCCGCACGCTCCGTCGGGCGAGTTCCCGGCGACTCTGCCGATACCATCCGCACGCTCCATCGGGCGAGTTCCCGGCGAATCTGCCGATACCATCCGCACGCTCCGTCGGGCGAGTTCCCGGCGACTCTGCCGATACCATCCGCACGCTCCGTCGGGCGAGTTCCCGGCGACTCTGCCGATACCATCCGCACGCTCCGTCGGGCGAGTTCCCGGCGAATCTGCCGATACCATCCGCACGCTCCGTCGGGCGAGTTCCCGGCGACTCTGCCGATACCATCCGCACGCTCCGTCGGGCGAGTTCCCGGCGACTCTGCTGATACCATCCGCACGCTCCGTCGGGCGAGTTCCCGGCGACTCTGCTGATACCATCCGCACGCTCCGTCGGGCGAGTTCCCGGCGAATCTGCTGATACCATCCGCACGCTCCATCGGGCGAGTTCCCGGCGACTCTGCTGATACCATCCGCACGCTCCGTCGGGCGAGTTCCCGGCGACTCTGCCGATACCATCCGCACGCTCCGTCGGGCGAGTTCCCGGCGAATCTGCTGATACCATCCGCACGCTCCATCGGGCGAGTTCCCGGCGAATCTGCCGATACCATCCGCACGTTCCATCGGGCGAGTTCCCGGCGAATCTGCCGATACCATCCGCACGCTCCGTCGGGCGAGTTCCCGGCGACTCTGCCGATACCATCCGCACGCTCCGTCGGGCGAGTTCCCGGCGAATCTGCAGTTGCAGTTCAACACTCCCTAGCTGATCGCGCTATAGAAAAAACTCCCCTATATCGTCTTTTGGTCGTGGGAATTGATTTCTGAGTGTCATAAGGTGTCCATGTCTTGTGCACGTATCTGTATGTGGTACTGTCCTCTGTACTTATGTTTTGCTCTAGTGTGTTAAAACTTTGGCTGGAGGATTCTACCTGTGGTGGCTTGGCTGGTGTGTTTAACCTACCAACCGCTGGTAATGGTGCAACTGCTAGCACAGGTATTGACATGGGTGTGTGTGGTGGAGTGGTGGGTGTATATTATATAGCCTGGTGGAGGAGGAAATCTTCTCCTTCACTGAGAGGCTCTGACTCTGTTATTGTCAGGTACCCTCCGCAGGGCAGACTATGGTGTGTGAATTTAAAGCATATTTCTCCTCTTGTAAAAATGTACGTCCTTTATTCACTGTAGAAAAAACAGGATATTTAGCGCTCGTGCTGTATAAAGATGTGAATAGTCCTTTTGCAGCATGCACATACAGCGTCTCCCCAGAAGCTCTCAAATCAAGGTGAACCCCCCTGAAAAGGGGTGGAAGACACCCTGAAAAACAAGGTATAAAAAATGCACAAATGCGCACCAGGGATTAGTGGAAGGTAATTTATTAAAAAGTACACAATAACTGAGGGGATCCAGCCCCACCTCAGAACAGCTGTGCAGCTGAATGGCTGAGTACCACCATGAACAAATACTAGTAGTGACCATACCCTAAGCTGCACAGTATACAAATAACAATAAAATTCATATAAAATAAACCATGAAAAAAATAAACATGAAACAACCTATCAACCGATTTGTTATGAAACCGCCATAGGGTTAGATCCGGATCCTCTGCAGACACCGCGAGTCTGCTGTCTGTCTCAGTGTAGGTGTCCGTTTCCCCTTGCCAGTGTCTAACCCTATGGCGGTTTCATAACAAATCGGTTGATAGGTTGTTTCATGTTTATTTTTTTCATGGTATATTTTTTATGAATTTTATTGCTATTTGTATACTGTGCAGCTTAGGGTATGGTCACTACTAGTATTTGTTCATGGTGGTACTCAGCCATTCAGCTGCACAGCTGTTCTGAGGTGGGGCTGGATCCCCTCAGTTATTGTGTACTTTTTAATAAATTACCTTCCACTAATCCCTGGTGCGCATTTGTCCTTTATTCACTATCCACGCTTTGGCAATACTGAAATGTTCTTTCGTCATGCCAATAAAGCTGATTTGATTTGATTTGATTTGATTATATTCCTTTCATCAGTTCGTGAGTCAGTCAGTGAATTTTTTCGTATGTCAAGACTGCCACCTTGTGGCCAAGAACAGTCATTTTCCCTGTCTATTACATTTTCATTATGCGTTTCTAGTGCTGTCCCATATATTCTGCGCAGAATTCTTAACAATCTTCCGGTAGGATGGGAATTTCGGTTCCCCATCCTCTACCCTTTACAGTAACCAGCGTAAGCGGATTACGTACAACTGTTTCTACAATAACCAACGCAAATTGATTATGTACCACCCAGGTTCCAGAATACACGTTGGTATAAAAATATAACCAAGGAACCGTCCCGCTCAGAACCAAAATGTCACCCCTGACAGAGCATCCCTTACTGAAATACAGGACCGCACCCCAACTATACTTCCCTTACCAACTTATACACCGGAAGTGAACATATATCTCCTTAAACCTTTATATGGTGACAGCGACTAGTATATATCGATATATAGATATTAAACTTATTTGATCACTGAAATATTTCGTCTGCATGGTGTTCCAACAGTGATTGTATCTGATAGAGGATCGCAGTTCGTATCTACATTTTGGCGCTCTTTTTGTCTTCAGTTGGGCATATCTCTTCACTTTTCTTCTGGGTATCACCCGCAAATTAATGGGCAGATGGAGAGGACCAACCAGTTTTTGGAGCAATTCATTTGGTGCTTTGCGTCCAATTCCCAGGACGATTGGTCGGAGCTTCTTCCTTGGGCGGAATTCGCGCACAATAATCTTCGCATTGAATCGACCACTGAATCTCCATTTTTCATCAATTACGGGTTCCTCCAGCTACTCTTCCTCTTACAGTTTCTACCTCAGGGGTCTCAGCCGCCTACGACAGGATCAGGGAACTTCAAAATCTGTGGAAAAGGACCCAAAGGAACATCAAATCAGCCGTCGAGAGACAGAAACGTCAAGCTGATCGCATCGCAGACCAGCTCCTAAATTCAAGCCTGGTGACAAAGTCTGGTTGTCTTCCAAAAATATTAGGCTGAAGGTTCCGTCGATTAAGTTTGCGGCTAGATTCCTCGGCCCGTTCTCTGTTTCTGAAAAGATCAATCCGGTAGCTTATCGTTTGTCTTTACCTCCTTCCATGAGAATTCCGTTGGTCTTCCATGTTTCGCTACTGAAAACAGTGATCCAGAACTCTCATTCTGGGCGCTTCTCCGTTGTCTGCGCTGGTCCCGCCTCCAGTCTCCGCCCCCGCTGACTCGCATGCCGTGGCGCGCACTAATGGCGCGGAACCGGGTTGCCAGTGTGATGCGCGGGTTATGCGCGGCGCGCACTCTCTAGAGGCCCCACCGTCCTCAATCGTCTGTGCAATAGGACGCACCTACACGATCCAGCAGCCTATCAGAAAGGGCGCCTCTGCTTTCTGGAGGCCTTCCATTGGTGGGAGGTCCTTTAAATACCTTGTCAGAACTCTCCTTCCTCGCCGAGAATAACTCCTGTTTGTGACGGGGAACCTCCCTGCTTCCTGCCTGTCTGCCTCTTACCCTGCTGCCTGACCCTGACCCTGCCTAGTCCCTTCCTGCCTGTCTGCCTCTTACCCTGCTGCCTGACCCTGACCCTGCCTAGTCCCTTCCTGCCTGTCTGCCTCTTATCCTTGCTGCCTGACCCTGACCCTGACCTTGGACTTCGTGATACTCTCCTGCACTGACCCTGACCCTGACCTTGGACTTCGTGATACTTTCCTGCACTGACCCTGACCTTGGACTTCGTGATACTCTCCTGCACTGACCCTGACCTTGGACTTCGTGATACTCTCCTGCACTGCCCCTGACCCTGACCTTGGACTTCGTGATACACTCCTGCACTGACCCTGACCTTGGACTTCGTGATACTCTCCTGCACGGACCCTGACCCTGACCTTGGACTTCGTGATACTCTCCTGCACTGACCCTGACCCTGACCTTGGACTTCGTGATACTCTCCTGCACGGACCCTGACCTTGGACTTCGTGATACTCTCCTGCACGGACCCTGACCCTGACCTTGGACTTCGTGATACTCTCCTGCACGGACCCTGACCTTGGACTCTGTGATTCTCTCCTGCACTGACCCTGCCTAGTCCCTTGGACTCTGTGATACTCTCCTGCACTGACCCTGCCTAGTCCCTTGGACCTCGTGATACTCTCCTGCACGGACCCTGCCTAGTCCCTTGGACTCTGTGATACTCTCCTGCACGGACCCTGCCTAGTCCCTTGGATTTCGTGATACTCTCCTGCGCTGACCCTGCCTAGTCCCTTGGACTCTGTGATACTCTCCTGCACTGACCCTGCCTAGTCCCTTGGACTCTGTGATACTCTCCTGCACTGACCCTGCCTAGTCCCTTGGACCTCGTGATACTCTCCTGCACTGACCCTGCCTACTCCCTTGGACTCTGTGATACTCTCCTGCACTGACCCTGCCTAGTCCCTTGGACTCTGTGATACTCTCCTGCACTGACCCTGCCTAGTCCCTTGGACTCTGTGATTCTCTCCTGCACTGACCCTGCCTAGTCCCTTGGACTCTGTGATACTCTCCTGCACTGACCCTGCCTAGTCCCTTGGACTCTGTGATACTCTCCTGCACTGACCCTGCCTAGTCCCTTGGACTCTGTGATACTCTCCTGCACTGACCCTGCCTAGTCCCTTGGACTCTGTGATACTCTCCTGCACTGACCCTGCCTAGTCCCTTGGACTCTGTGATACTCTCCTGCACTGACCCTGCCTAGTCCCTTGGACTCTATGATACTCTCCTGCACTGACCCTGCCTAGTCCCTTGGACTTCGTGATACTCTCCTGCACTGACCCTGCCTAGTCCCTTGGACTTCGTGATACTCTCCTGCACTGACCCTGCCTAGTCCCTTGGACCTCGTGATACTCTCCTGCACTGACCCTGCCTAGTCCCTTGGACCTCGTGATACTCTCCTGCACTGACCCTGCCTAGTCCCTTGGACCTCGTGATACTCTCCTGCACTGACCCTGCCTAGTCCCTTGGACCTCGTGATACTCTCCTGCACTGACCCTGCCTAGTCCCTTGGACTTCGTGATACTCTCCTGCACTGACCCTGCCTAGTCCCTTGGACTTCGTGATATTCTCCTGCACTGACCCTGCCTAGTCCCTTGGACTTCGTGATACTCTCCTGCGCTGACCCTGCCTAGTCCCTTGGACTCTGTGATACTCTCCTGCACTGACCCTGCCTAGTCCCTTGGACTCTGTGATACTCTCCTGCACTGACCCTGCCTAGTCCCTTGGACTTCGTGATACTCTCCTGCACTGACCCTGCCTAGTCCCTTGGACTTCGTGATACTCTCCTGCACTGACCCTGCCTAGTCCCTTGGACTCTGTGATACTCTCCTGCACTGACCCTGCCTAGTCCCTTGGACTTCGTGATACTCTCCTGCACTGACCCTGCCTAGTCCCTTGGACTCTGTGATACTCTCCTGCACTGACCCTGCCTAGTCCCTTGGACTCTGTGATACTCTCCTGCACTGACCCTGCCTAGTCCCTTGGACTCTGTGATACTCTCCTGCACTGACCCTGCCTAGTCCCTTGGACTCTGTGATACTCTCCTGCACTGACCCTGCCTAGTCCCTTGGACTCTGTGATACTCTCCTGCACTGACCCTGCCTAGTCCCTTGGACTTCGTGATATTCTCCTGCACTGACTCTGCCTAGTCCCTTGGACTTCGTGATACTCTCCTGCACTGACCCTGCCTAGTCCCTTGGACTCTGTGATACTCTCCTGCACTGACCCTGCCTAGTCCCTTGGACTTCGTGATACTCTCCTGCACTGACCCTGCCTAGTCCCTTGGACTCTGTGATACTCTCCTGCACTGACCCTGCCTAGTCCCTTGGACTCTGTGATACTCTCCTGCACTGACCCTGCCTAGTCCCTTGGACTTCGTGATACTCTCCTGCACTGACCCTGCCTAGTCCCTTGGACTTCGTGATACTCTCCTGCACTGACCCTGGATTTGGAATACGACGATCCTGCTCTCTCCAATCCTGACTCCGGCTACGTACCCCAATGATCCACTACTCTCCACTCCTAGACCCGGCAAGTACCACGTTTACGCTGTCCTCTATAATCTGACCCGGCCTGCAAGGCTATCCTACACTCTAGACGCACCATGGCGGTTGTGGTCGGCGTTCTATACCAATCCCTCCCTCAGAACCGTGGTCGCGCCTCGTTTGTGGTGATCTACGCGTTACACTCTGATACATCTGGAAATAAGTTCTTCCAGGGCGGTACCACATTCCAACTCATTCTTGAGTGGTTCGGAGAGACCGTGCCAGAAAGCTGCGGACAAAGCTTCATCAGTCCGCCCTGTCTCTGTGGCCATGGTCCTGAATGCGAGGGCGGACCTTGCGACAGACTTATTGTCCTGTGATATATGAAACAGAGCGAGGCTGCAGTGACCTTTCGGCTGGAGAGTCAAAGACCTGTTTAAACTCTTGTTTGAAATGTGCAACTTTCTGCGTAAGCTCCGATCTTGGCTCCCAGGTGGGGGAAGCCCGTGACAAGGCATCTCCGGAGAGCCGGGCAATAATGTATGCCACCTTTGATCTATCAGAAGAGAAGCGTGAAGGGGTTAACTCGAATTGTATATCACACTAGCTGAGAGACCCGGCGTTGCCCGGAGTACAATTTCCCACTCCCCCTGTCTGTTTCTCCACTCCCCCTCTCTGTTTGTGTGCCCCCCCCCTGTGCAGCTCCGTTCCCCCCCCCCTACAGTGTTCTACACACACACACACACAGGGTCCCCCACACACACTGTCGTCCCCCCCACACACACACACACTGTCCCGTCCCCCCACACACACACTGTCCCGTCCCCCCACACACACACTGTCCCCCCACACACACACACTGTTGTCCTTCCCGCCACACACACACACACACACAAACACTGTGTGTGTCCCCCACACACACACACTGTCCCCCCCCACACACACACTGTCCCCCCCCCCACACACACTGTTGTCCTTCCCACCACACACACACACCACACACACACACACACACACACACACACACACACACACACACAAACACTGTGTGTGTCCCCCCCACACACACAAACTGCCCCTCCCCACACACACTGCCCCCCCACACACACTGCCCCCCACACACACTGCCCCCCCCCACACACACTGCCCCCCCCACACACACTGCCCCCCCACACACACTGCCCCCCCACACACACACTGTCTGCCCCCCCCCACACACACTGTCCGTCCCCCCACACACACACTGTGTCGTCCTCCCTCCCCCCACACACACACAAAGCCCCCTCCCCTGTATT
>NW_027455764.1:0-31161 GCF_040206685.1 Ascaphus truei
CTGCCTCTCTCTCTGCTACTCCCGCACAGCACCTGGGCTGCCTCTCTCTCTGCTATTCCCGCACAGCACCCTGGGCTGCCTCTCTCCCTGCTATTCCACACAGCACCCTGGGCTGCCTCTCTCTCTGCTATTCCCGCACAGCACCCTGGGCTGCCTCTCTCCCTGCTACTCCCGCACAGCACCCTGGGCTGCCTCTCTCCCTGCTACTCCCGCACAGCACCCTGGGCTGCCTCTCTCCCTGCTACTCCCACACAGCACCCTGGGCTGCCTCTCTCTCTGCTATTCCCGCACAGCACCCTGGGCTGCCTCTCTCCCTGCTATTCCCACACAGCACCCTGGGCTGCCTCTCTCCCTGCTACTCCCTGCACAGCACCCTGGGCTGCCTCTCTCCCTGCTACTCCCGCACAGCACCCTGGGCTGCCTCTCTCCCTGCTACTCCTGCACAGCACCCTGGGCTGCCTCTCTCCCTGCTACTCCCGCACAGCACCCTGGGCTGCCTCTCTCCCCTGCTACTCCCGCACAGCACCCTGGGCTGCCTCTCTCCCTGCTACTCCCTGCACAGCACCCTGGGCTGCCTCTCTCCCTGCTACTCCCGCACAGCACCCTGGGCTGCCTCTCTCCCTGCTACTCCCGCACAGCACCCTGGGCTGCCTCTCTCCCTGCTATTCCCACACAGCACCCTGGGCTGCCTCTCTCTCTGCTATTCCCGCACAGCACCCTGGGCTGCCTCTCTCCCTGCTACTCCCGCACAGCACCCTGGGCTGCCTCTCTCCCTGCTATTCCACACAGCACCCTGGCTGCCTCTCTCCCTGCTACTCCCGCACAGCACCCTGGGCTGCCTCTCTCCCTGCTATTCCCGCACAGCACCCTGGGCTGCCTCTCTCCTGCTACTCCCGCACAGCACCCTGGGCTGCCTCTCTCCCTGCTATTCCCGCACAGCACCCTGGGCTGCCTCTCTCCCTGCTATTCCCTGCACAGCACCCTGGGCTGCCTCTCTCCCTGCTATTCCCGCACAGCACCCTGGGCTGCCTCTCTCCCTGCTATTCCCGCACAGCACCCTGGGCTGCCTCTCTCCCTGCTACTCCCGCACAGCACCCTGGGCTGCCTCTCTCCCTGCTATTCCCGCACAGCACCCTGGGCTGCCTCTCTCCCTGCTATTCCCTGCACAGCACCCTGGGCTGCCTCTCTCCCTGCTACTCCCGCACAGCACCCTGGGCTGCCTCTCTCCCTACTATTCCCGCACAGCACCCTGGGCTGCCTCTCTCCCTGCTATTCCCGCACAGCACCCTGGGCTGCCTCTCTCCCTGCTACTCCCGCACAGCACCCTGGGCTGCCTCTCTCCCTGCTACTCCCGCACAGCACCCTGGGCTGCCTCTCTCCCTGCTATTCCCGCACAGCACCCTGGGCTGCCTCTCTCCCTGCTACTCCCGCACAGCACCCTGGGCTGCCTCTCTCCCTGCTATTCCCGCACAGCACCCTGGGCTGCCTCTCTCCCTGCTATTCCCGCACAGCACCCTGGGCTGCCTCTCTCCCTGCTATTCCGCACAGCACCCTGGGCTGCCTCTCTCCCTGCTACTCCCGCACAGCACCCTGGGCTGCCTCTCTCCCTGCTATTCCCGCACAGCACCCTGGGCTGCCTCTCTCCCTGCTATTCCCGCACAGCACCCTGGGCTGCCTCTCTCCCTGCTACTCCCGCACAGCACCCTGGGCTGCCTCTCTCCCTGCTATTCCCGCACAGCACCCTGGGCTGCCTCTCTCCCTGCTATTCCGCACAGCACCCTGGGCTGCCTCTCTCCTGCTATTCCCGCACAGCACCCTGGGCTGCCTCTCTCCCTGCTACTCCCGCACAGCACCCTGGGCTGCCTCTCTCCCTGCTACTCCCGCACAGCACCCTGGGCTGCCTCTCTCCCTGCTATTCCCGCACAGCACCCTGGGCTGCCTCTCTCCCTGCTACTCCCGCACAGCACCCTGGGCTGCCTCTCTCCCTGCTACTTCCCGCACAGCACCCTGGGCTGCCTCTCTCCCTGCTATTCCCGCACAGCACCCTGGGCTGCCTCTCTCCCTGCTATTCCCGCACAGCACCCTGGGCTGCCTCTCTCCCTGCTACTCCTGCACAGCACCCTGGGCTGCCTCTCTCCCTGCTATTCCCACACAGCACCCTGGGGCTGCCTCTCTCCCTGCTATTCCCGCACAGCACCCTGGGCTGCCTCTCTCCCTCGCTCTGCTATTCCCGCACAGCACCCTGGGCTGCCTCTCTCCCTGCTATTCCCGCACAGCACCCTGGGCTGCCTCTCTCCTGCTATTCCCTGCACAGCACCCTGGGCTGCCTCTCTCCCTGCTATTCCCGCACAGCACCCTGGGCTGCCTCTCTCCCTGCTATTCCCGCACAGCACCCTGGGCTGCCTCTCTCCCTGCTACTCCCGCACAGCACCCCTGGGCTGCCTCTCTCCCTGCTATTCCTGCACAGCACCCTGGGCTGCCTCTCTCCCTGCTATTCCCGCACAGCACCCTGGGCTGCCTCTCTCCCTGCTATTCCCGCACAGCACCCTGGGCTGCCTCTCTCCCTGCTATTCCCGCACAGCACCCTGGGCTGCCTCTCTCCCTGCTACTCCCGCACAGCACCCTGGGCTGCCTCTCTCCCTGCTATTCCCGCACAGCACCCTG
This sequence comes from Ascaphus truei, assembly GCF_040206685.1. Classification (NCBI taxonomy): domain Eukaryota; kingdom Metazoa; phylum Chordata; class Amphibia; order Anura; family Ascaphidae; genus Ascaphus; species Ascaphus truei. Next base: position 2,665 of record NW_027455764.1, read on the forward strand.
GGCTGCCTCTCTCCCTGCTATTCCTGCACAGCACCCTGGGCTGCCTCTCTCCCTGCTACTCCCGCACAGCACCCTGGGCTGCCTCTCTCCCTGCTACTCCCGCACAGCACCCTGGGCTGCCTCTCTCCCTGCTATTCCTGCACAGCACCCTGGGCTGCCTCTCTCCCTCTATTCCCGCACAGCACCCTGGGCTGCCTCTCTCCCTGCTACTCCCGCACAGCACCCTGGGCTGCCTCTCTCCCTGCTATTCCCGCACAGCACCCTGGGCTGCCTCTCTCCCTGCTATTCCCGCACAGCACCCTGGGCTGCCTCTCTCCCTGCTATTCCCGCACAGCACCCTGGGCTGCCTCTCTCCCTGCTATTCCCGCACAGCACCCTGGGCTGCCTCTCTCCCTGCTATTCCCGCACAGCACCCTGGGCTGCCTCTCTCCCTGCTATTCCCGCACAGCACCCTGGGCTGCCTCTCTCCCTGCTATTCCCGCACAGCACCCTGGCTGCCTCTCTCCCTGCTATTCCCGCACAGCACCCTGGGCTGCCTCTCTCCCTGCTACTCCCGCACAGCACCCTGGGCTGCCTCTCTCCCTGCTATTCCCGCACAGCACCCTGGGCTGCCTCTCTCCCTGCTATTCCCGCACAGCACCCTGGGCTGCCTCTCTCCCTGCTATTCCCGCACAGCACCCTGGGCTGCCTCTCTCCCTGCTATTCCCTGCACAGCACCCTGGGCTGCCTCTCTCCTGCTACTCCCGCACAGCACCCTGGGCTGCCTCTCTCCCTGCTATTCCTGCACAGCACCCTGGGCTGCCTCTCTCCCTGCTACTCCCGCACAGCACCCTGGGCTGCCTCTCTCCCTGCTATTCCCGCACAGCACCCTGGGCTGCCTCTCTCCCTGCTATTCCCGCACAGCACCCTGGGCTGCCTCTCTCCCTGCTATTCCCGCACAGCACCCTGGGCTGCCTCTCTCCCTGCTACTCCCGCACAGCACCCTGGGCTGCCTCTCTCCCTGCTATTCCCGCACAGCACCCTGGGCTGCCTCTCCCTGCTATTCCCGCACAGCACCCTGGGCTGCCTCTCTCCCTGCTATTCCCGCACAGCACCCTGGGCTGCCTCTCTCCCTGCTATTCCCGCACAGCACCCTGGGCTGCCTCTCTCCCTGCTATTCCTGCACAGCACCCTGGGCTGCCTCTCTCCCTGCTATTCCCGCACAGCACCCTGGGCTGCCTCTCTCCCTGCTACTTCCCGCACAGCACCCTGGGCTGCCTCTCTCCCTGCTATTCCCGCACAGCACCCTGGGCTGCCTCTCTCCCTGCTACTCCCGCACAGCACCCTGGGCTGCCTCTCTCCCTGCTATTCCCGCACAGCACCCTGGGCTGCCTCTCTCCCTGCTATTCCCGCACAGCACCCTGGGCTGCCTCTCTCCCTGCTATTCCCGCACAGCACCCTGGGCTGCCTCTCTCCCTGCTATTCCCGCACAGCACCCTGGGCTGCCTCTCTCCCTGCTATTCCCGCACAGCACCCTGGGCTGCCCTCTCTCCCTGCTATTCCCGCACAGCACCCTGGGCTGCCTCTCTCCCTGCTATTCCCGCACAGCACCCTGGGCTGCCTCTCTCCCTGCTACTCCCGCACAGCACCCTGGGCTGCCTCTCTCCCTGCTATTCCCGCACAGCACCCTGGGCTGCCTCTCTCCCTGCTACTCCCGCACAGCACCCTGGGCTGCCTCTCTCCCTGCTATTCCCGCACAGCACCCTGGGCTGCCTCTCTCCCTGCTATTCCCGCACAGCACCCTGGGCTGCCTCTCTCCCTGCTATTCCCGCACAGCACCCTGGGCTGCCTCTCTCCCTGCTATTCCTGCACAGCACCCTGGGCTGCCTCTCTCCCTGCTATTCCCGCACAGCACCCTGGGCTGCCTCTCTCCCTGCTACTCCCGCACAGCACCCTGGGCTGCCTCTCTCCCTGCGATTCCTGCACAGCACCCTGGGCTGCCTCTCTCCCTGCTATTCCCGCACAGCACCCTGGGCTGCCTCTCTCCCTGCTACTCCCGCACAGCACCCTGGGCTGCCTCTCTCCCTGCTATTCCCGCACAGCACCCTGGGCTGCCTCTCTCCCTGCTATTCCCGCACAGCACCCTGGGCTGCCTCTCTCCCTGCTATTCCCGCACAGCACCCTGGGCTGCCTCTCTCCCTGCTATTCCCGCACAGCACCCTGGGCTGCCTCTCTCCCTGCTACTCCCGCACAGCACCCTGGGCTGCCTCTCTCCCTGCTACTCCCGCACAGCACCCTGGGCTGCCTCTCTCCCTGCTACTCCCGCACAGCACCCTGGATAGAGAATTATCTACCTTAATATTCATCGAAGTGTGAAGGAAATGGCGGTGCAGTGTGAAGGAAATGGCGGTGCAGGGGGAAGGAAATGGCGGTGCAGTGTGAAGGAAATGGCGGTGCAGGGGGAAGGAAATGGCGGTGCAGGGGGAAGGAAATGGCGGTGCAGTGGGAAGGAAATGGCGGTGCAGGGGGAAGGAAATGGCGGTGCAGGGGGAAGGAAATGGCGGTGCAGGGGGAAGGAAATGGCGGTGCAGGGGGAAGGAAATGGCGGTGCAGGGGGAAGGAAATGGCGGTGCAGTGTGAAGGAAATGGCGGTGCAGGGGGAAGGAAATGGCGGTGCAGTGGGAAGGAAATGGCGGTGCAGGGGGAAGGAAATGGCGGTGCAGGGGGAAGGAAATGGCGGTGCAGGGGGAAGGAAATGGCGGTGCAGGGGGAAGGAAATGGCGGTGCAGTGTGAAGGAAATGGCGGTGCAGGGGAAGGAAATGGCGGTGCAGGGGGAAGGAAATGGCGGTGCAGTGGGAAGGAAATGGCGGTGCAGGGGGAAGGAAATGGCGGTGCAGTGTGAAGGAAATGGCGGTGCAGTGTGAAGGAAATGGCGGTGCAGTGTGAAGGAAATGGCGGTGCAGTGTGAAGGAAATGGCGGTGCAGTGTGAAGGAAATGGCGGTGCAGTGTGAAGGAAATGGCGGTGCAGTGTGAAGGAAATGGCGGTGCAGTGTGAAGGAAATGGCGGTGCAGTGTGAAGGAAATGGCGGTGCAGTGTGAAGGAAATGGCGGTGCAGTGTGAAGGAAATGGCGGTGCAGGGGGAAGGAAATGGCGGTGCAGGGGGAAGGAAATGGCGGTGCAGGGGGAAGGAAATGGCGGTGCAGTGTGAAGGAAATGGCGGTGCAGGGGGAAGGAAATGGCGGTGCAGTGTGAAGGAAATGGCGGTGCAGTGTGAAGGAAATGGCGGTGCAGGGGAAGGAAATGGCGGTGCAGTGTGAAGGAAATGGCGGTGCAGTGTGAAGGAAATGGCGGTGCAGGGGGAAGGAAATGGCGGTGCAGGGGGAAGGAAATGGCGGTGCAGTGTGAAGGAAATGGCGGTGCAGTGTGAAGGAAATGGCGGTGCAGGGGGAAGGAAATGGCGGTGCAGGGGGAAGGAAATGGCGGTGCAGGGGGAAGGAAATGGCGGTGCAGTGGGAAGGAAATGGCGGTGCAGGGGGAAGGAAATGGCGGTGCAGGGGGAAGGAAATGGCGGTGCAGGGGGAAGGAAATGGCGGTGCAGGGGGAAGGAAATGGCGGTGCAGGGGGAAGGAAATGGCGGTGCAGGGGGAAGGAAATGGCGGTGCAGTGTGAAGGAAATGGCGGTGCAGGGGGAAGGAAATGGCGGTGCAGGGGGAAGGAAATGGCGGTGCAGGGGGAAGGAAATGGCGGTGCAGGGGGAAGGAAATGGCGGTGCAGGGGGAAGGAAATGGCGGTGCAGTGGGAAGGAAATGGCGGTGCAGTGGGAAGGAAATGGCGGTGCAGTGGGAAGGAAATGGCGGTGCATGGGGAAGGAAATGGCGGTGCAGTGTGAAGGAAATGGCGGTGCAGGGGGAAGGAAATGGCGGTGCAGTGTGAAGGAAATGGCGGTGCAGGGGAAGGAAATGGCGGTGCAGTGGGAAGGAAATGGCGGTGCAGTGGGAAGGAAATGGCGGTGCAGGGGGAAGGAAATGGCGGTGCAGTGTGAAGGAAATGGCGGTGCAGTGGTGAAGGAAATGGCGGTGCAGTGGGAAGGAAATGGCGGTGCAGGGGGAAGGAAATGGCGGTGCAGGGGGAAGGAAATGGCGGTGCAGGGGGAAGGAAATGGCGGTGCAGGGGGAAGGAAATGGCGGTGCAGTGTGAAGGAAATGGCGGTGCAGTGTGAAGGAAATGGCGGTGCAGTGTGAAGGAAATGGCGGTGCAGTGTGAAGGAAATGGCGGTGCAGTGTGAAGGAAATGGCGGTGCAGTGTGAAGGAAATGGCGGTGCAGTGTGAAGGAAATGGCGGTGCAGGGGGAAGGAAATGGCGGTGCAGGGGGAAGGAAATGGCGGTGCAGGGGGAAGGAAATGGCGGTGCAGGGGGAAGGAAATGGCGGTGCAGTGTGAAGGAAATGGCGATGCAGTGTGAAGGAAATGGCGGTGCAGTGTGAAGGAAATGGCGGTGCAGTGGGAAGGAAATGGCGGTGCAGTGTGAAGGAAATGGCGGTGCAGTGTGAAGGAAATGGCGGTGCAGTGTGAAGGAAATGGCGGTGCAGTGTGAAGGAAATGGCGGTGCAGTGGGAAGGAAATGGCGGTGCAGGGGGAAGGAAATGGCGGTGCAGTGTGAAGGAAATGGCGGTGCAGGGGGAAGGAAATGGCGGTGCAGTGTGAAGGAAATGGCGGTGCAGTGTGAAGGAAATGGCGGTGCAGGGGGAAGGAAATGGCGGTGCAGGGGGAAGGAAATGGCGGTGCAGGGGGAAGGAAATGGCGGTGCAGGGTGAAGGAAATGGCGGTGCAGTGTGAAGGAAATGGCGGTGCAGGGGGAAGGAAATGGCGGTGCAGGGGGAAGGAAATGGCGGTGCAGGGGGAAGGAAATGGCGGTGCAGGGGGAAGGAAATGGCGGTGCAGTGGGAAGGAAATGGCGGTGCAGGGGGAAGGAAATGGCGGTGCAGGGGGAAGGAAATGGCGGTGCAGTGTGAAGGAAATGGCGGTGCAGGGGAAGGAAATGGCGGTGCAGGGGGAAGGAAATGGCGGTGCAGGGGGAAGGAAATGGCGGTGCAGGGGGAAGGAAATGGCGGTGCAGGGGGAAGGAAATGGCGGTGCAGTGGGAAGGAAATGGCGGTGCAGTGGGAAGGAAATGGCGGTGCAGTGGGAAGGAAATGGCGGTGCAGGGGGAAGGAAATGGCGGTGCAGTGTGAAGGAAATGGCGGTGCAGTGTGAAGGAAATGGCGGTGCAGGGGAAGGAAATGGCGGTGCAGGGGGAAGGAAATGGCGGTGCAGGGGGAAGGAAATGGCGGTGCAGGGGGAAGGAAATGGCGGTGCAGGGGGAAGGAAATGGCGGTGCAGTGGGAAGGAAATGGCGGTGCAGTGGGAAGGAAATGGCGGTGCAGGGTGAAGGAAATGGCGGTGCAGGGGGAAGGAAATGGCGGTGCAGTGTGAAGGAAATGGCGGTGCAGTGTGAAGGAAATGGCGGTGCAGTGGGAAGGAAATGGCGGTGCAGTGGGAAGGAAATGGCGGTGCAGTGTGAAGGAAATGGCGGTGCAGGGGGAAGGAAATGGCGGTGCAGTGGGAAGGAAATGGCGGTGCAGGGGGAAGGAAATGGCGGTGCAGGGGGAAGGAAATGGCGGTGCAGTGTGAAGGAAATGGCGGTGCAGGGGGAAGGAAATGGCGGTGCAGGGGGAAGGAAATGGCGGTGCAGGGGGAAGGAAATGGCGGTGCAGTGTGAAGGAAATGGCGGTGCAGTGTGAAGGAAATGGCGGTGCAGTGTGAAGGAAATGGCGGTGCAGGGGGAAGGAAATGGCGGTGCAGTGTGAAGGAAATGGCGGTGCAGTGTGAAGGAAATGGCGGTGCAGGGGAAGGAAATGGCGGTGCAGGGGGAAGGAAATGGCGGTGCAGGGGGAAGGAAATGGCGGTGCAGTGTGAAGGAAATGGCGGTGCAGTGTGAAGGAAATGGCGGTGCAGGGGGAAGGAAATGGCGGTGCAGGGGGAAGGAAATGGCGGTGCAGGGGGAAGGAAATGGCGGTGCAGTGTGAAGGAAATGGCGGTGCAGGGGGAAGGAAATGGCGGTGCAGTGTGAAGGAAATGGCGGTGCAGTGTGAAGGAAATGGCGGTGCAGTGTGAAGGAAATGGCGGTGCAGTGTGAAGGAAATGGCGGTGCAGGGGGAAGGAAATGGCGGTGCAGGGGGAAGGAAATGGCGGTGCAGGGGGAAGGAAATGGCGGTGCAGTGGGAAGGAAATGGCGGTGCAGGGGGAAGGAAATGGCGGTGCAGGGGGAAGGAAATGGCGGTGCAGGGGGAAGGAAATGGCGGTGCAGTGTGAAGGAAATGGCGGTGCAGGGGGAAGGAAATGGCGGTGCAGTGTGAAGGAAATGGCGGTGCAGTGTGAAGGAAATGGCGGTGCAGGGGGAAGGAAATGGCGGTGCAGGGGGAAGGAAATGGCGGTGCAGGGGAAGGAAATGGCGGTGCAGTGTGAAGGAAATGGCGGTGCAGGGGGAAGGAAATGGCGGTGCAGTGTGAAGGAAATGGCGGTGCAGGGTGAAGGAAATGGCGGTGCAGGGGGAAGGAAATGGCGGTGCAGTGTGAAGGAAATGGCGGTGCAGTGTGAAGGAAATGGCGGTGCAGGGGGAAGGAAATGGCGGTGCAGTGTGAAGGAAATGGCGGTGCAGTGTGAAGGAAATGGCGGTGCAGGGGGAAGGAAATGGCGGTGCAGGGGGAAGGAAATGGCGGTGCAGTGTGAAGGAAATGGCGGTGCAGTGTGAAGGAAATGGCGGTGCAGGGGGAAGGAAATGGCGGTGCAGGGGGAAGGAAATGGCGGTGCAGGGGGAAGGAAATGGCGGTGCAGTGTGAAGGAAATGGCGGTGCAGGGGGAAGGAAATGGCGGTGCAGTGTGAAGGAAATGGCGGTGCAGTGTGAAGGAAATGGCGGTGCAGTGTGAAGGAAATGGCGGTGCAGTGGGAAGGAAATGGCGGTGCAGTGTGAAGGAAATGGCGGTGCAGTGTGAAGGAAATGGCGGTGCAGGGGGAAGGAAATGGCGGTGCAGGGGGAAGGAAATGGCGGTGCAGGGGGAAGGAAATGGCGGTGCAGTGTGAAGGAAATGGCGGTGCAGGGGGAAGGAAATGGCGGTGCAGTGTGAAGGAAATGGCGGTGCAGTGTGAAGGAAATGGCGGTGCAGGGGAAGGAAATGGCGGTGCAGTGTGAAGGAAATGGCGGTGCAGTGTGAAGGAAATGGCGGTGCAGGGGGAAGGAAATGGCGGTGCAGGGGGAAGGAAATGGCGGTGCAGTGTGAAGGAAATGGCGGTGCAGTGTGAAGGAAATGGCGGTGCAGGGGGAAGGAAATGGCGGTGCAGGGGGAAGGAAATGGCGGTGCAGGGGGAAGGAAATGGCGGTGCAGTGGGAAGGAAATGGCGGTGCAGGGGGAAGGAAATGGCGGTGCAGGGGAAGGAAATGGCGGTGCAGGGGGAAGGAAATGGCGGTGCAGTGGGAAGGAAATGGCGGTGCAGGGGGAAGGAAATGGCGGTGCAGGGGGAAGGAAATGGCGGTGCAGTGTGAAGGAAATGGCGGTGCAGGGGGAAGGAAATGGCGGTGCAGGGGGAAGGAAATGGCGGTGCAGGGGAAGGAAATGGCGGTGCAGGGGGAAGGAAATGGCGGTGCAGGGGGAAGGAAATGGCGGTGCAGTGGGAAGGAAATGGCGGTGCAGTGGGAAGGAATGGCGGTGCAGTGGGAAGGAAATGGCGGTGCATGGGGAAGGAAATGGCGGTGCAGTGTGAAGGAAATGGCGGTGCAGGGGGAAGGAAATGGCGGTGCAGTGTGAAGGAAATGGCGGTGCAGGGGGAAGGAAATGGCGGTGCAGTGGGAAGGAAATGGCGGTGCAGTGGGAAGGAAATGGCGGTGCAGTGTGAAGGAAATGGCGGTGCAGTGTGAAGGAAATGGCGGTGCAGTGGGAAGGAAATGGCGGTGCAGGGGAAGGAAATGGCGGTGCAGGGGGAAGGAAATGGCGGTGCAGGGGAAGGAAATGGCGGTGCAGGGGGAAGGAAATGGCGGTGCAGTGTGAAGGAAATGGCGGTGCAGGGGGAAGGAAATGGCGGTGCAGGGGGAAGGAAATGGCGGTGCAGTGTGAAGGAAATGGCGGTGCAGTGTGAAGGAAATGGCGGTGCAGGGGAAGGAAATGGCGGTGCAGGGGGAAGGAAATGGCGGTGCAGGGGGAAGGAAATGACGGTGCAGTGTGAAGGAAATGGCGGTGCAGGGGGAAGGAAATGGCGGTGCAGTGTGAAGGAAATGGCGGTGCAGTGTGAAGGAAATGGCGGTGCAGTGTGAAGGAAATGGCGGTGCAGTGGGAAGGAAATGGCGGTGCAGTGTGAAGGAAATGGCGGTGCAGTGTGAAGGAAATGGCGGTGCAGGGGGAAGGAAATGGCGGTGCAGGGGGAAGGAAATGGCGGTGCAGGGGGAAGGAAATGGCGGTGCAGTGTGAAGGAAATGGCGGTGCAGGGGGAAGGAAATGGCGGTGCAGTGTGAAGGAAATGGCGGTGCAGTGTGAAGGAAATGGCGGTGCAGGGGGAAGGAAATGGCGGTGCAGTGTGAAGGAAATGGCGGTGCAGTGTGAAGGAAATGGCGGTGCAGGGGGAAGGAAATGGCGGTGCAGTGTGAAGGAAATGGCGGTGCAGTGTGAAGGAAATGGCGGTGCAGGGGGAAGGAAATGGCGGTGCAGGGGAAGGAAATGGCGGTGCAGTGTGAAGGAAATGGCGGTGCAGTGTGAAGGAAATGGCGGTGCAGGGGGAAGGAAATGGCGGTGCAGGGGGAAGGAAATGGCGGTGCAGGGGGAAGGAAATGGCGGTGCAGTGTGAAGGAAATGGCGGTGCAGGGGGAAGGAAATGGCGGTGCAGTGTGAAGGAAATGGCGGTGCAGTGTGAAGGAAATGGCGGTGCAGTGTGAAGGAAATGGCGGTGCAGTGGGAAGGAAATGGCGGTGCAGTGTGAAGGAAATGGCGGTGCAGTGTGAAGGAAATGGCGGTGCAGGGGGAAGGAAATGGCGGTGCAGGGGGAAGGAAATGGCGGTGCAGGGGGAAGGAAATGGCGGTGCAGTGTGAAGGAAATGGCGGTGCAGGGGGAAGGAAATGGCGGTGCAGTGTGAAGGAAATGGCGGTGCAGTGTGAAGGAAATGGCGGTGCAGGGGGAAGGAAATGGCGGTGCAGTGTGAAGGAAATGGCGGTGCAGTGTGAAGGAAATGGCGGTGCAGGGGGAAGGAAATGGCGGTGCAGGGGGAAGGAAATGGCGGTGCAGGGGGAAGGAAATGGCGGTGCAGTGTGAAGGAAATGGCGGTGCAGGGGGAAGGAAATGGCGGTGCAGGGGGAAGGAAATGGCGGTGCAGGGGGAAGGAAATGGCGGTGCAGGGGGAAGGAAATGGCGGTGCAGTGGGAAGGAAATGGCGGTGCAGGGGGAAGGAAATGGCGGTGCAGGGGGAAGGAAATGGCGGTGCAGTGTGAAGGAAATGGCGGTGCAGGGGGAAGGAAATGGCGGTGCAGGGGGAAGGAAATGGCGGTGCAGGGGGAAGGAAATGGCGGTGCAGGGGGAAGGAAATGGCGGTGCAGGGGGAAGGAAATGGCGGTGCAGTGGGAAGGAAATGGCGGTGCAGTGGGAAGGAAATGGCGGTGCAGTGGGAAGGAAATGGCGGTGCAGGGGAAGGAAATGGCGGTGCAGTGTGAAGGAAATGGCGGTGCAGGGGGAAGGAAATGGCGGTGCAGTGTGAAGGAAATGGCGGTGCAGGGGGAAGGAAATGGCGGTGCAGTGGGAAGGAAATGGCGGTGCAGGGGGAAGGAAATGGCGGTGCAGGGGGAAGGAAATGGCGGTGCAGTGTGAAGGAAATGGCGGTGCAGTGGGAAGGAAATGGCGGTGCAGGGGGAAGGAAATGGCGGTGCAGGGGGAAGGAAATGGCGGTGCAGGGGGAAGGAAATGGCGGTGCAGGGGGAAGGAAATGGCGGTGCAGTGTGAAGGAAATGGCGGTGCAGTGTGAAGGAAATGGCGGTGCAGTGTGAAGGAAATGGCGGTGCAGTGTGAAGGAAATGGCGGTGCAGTGTGAAGGAAATGGCGGTGCAGGGGGAAGGAAATGGCGGTGCAGGGGGAAGGAAATGGCGGTGCAGTGTGAAGGAAATGGCGGTGCAGGGGGAAGGAAATGGCGGTGCAGGGGAAGGAAATGGCGGTGCAGTGGGAAGGAAATGGCGGTGCAGTGTGAAGGAAATGGCGGTGCAGTGTGAAGGAAATGGCGGTGCAGGGGGAAGGAAATGGCGGTGCAGTGTGAAGGAAATGGCGGTGCAGGGGGAAGGAAATGGCGGTGCAGTGTGAAGGAAATGGCGGTGCAGGGGGAAGGAAATGGCGGTGCAGGGGGAAGGAAATGGCGGTGCAGTGGGAAGGAAATGGCGGTGCAGTGTGAAGGAAATGGCGGTGCAGTGTGAAGGAAATGGCGGTGCAGTGTGAAGGAAATGGCGGTGCAGTGTGAAGGAAATGGCGGTGCAGTGTGAAGGAAATGGCGGTGCAGTGTGAAGGAAATGGCGGTGCAGTGTGAAGGAAATGGCGGCGCAGTGTGAAGGAAATGGCGGCGCAGTGTGAAGGAAATGGCGGTGCAGTGTGAAGGAAATGGCGGTGCAGTGTGAAGGAAATGGCGGTGCAGGGGGAAGGAAATGGCGGTGCAGTGTGAAGGAAATGGCGGTGCAGGGGGAAGGAAATGGCGGTGCAGTGTGAAGGAAATGGCGGTGCAGTGTGAAGGAAATGGCGGTGCAGGGGGAAGGAAATGGCGGTGCAGGGGGAAGGAAATGGCGGTGCAGGGGGAAGGAAATGGCGGTGCAGGGGGAAGGAAATGGCGGTGCAGGGGGAAGGAAATGGCGGTGCAGTGGGAAGGAAATGGCGGTGCAGTGGGAAGGAAATGGCGGTGCAGGGTGAAGGAAATGGCGGTGCAGGGGGAAGGAAATGGCGGTGCAGTGTGAAGGAAATGGCGGTGCAGTGTGAAGGAAATGGCGGTGCAGTGGGAAGGAAATGGCGGTGCAGTGGGAAGGAAATGGCGGTGCAGGGGGAAGGAAATGGCGGTGCAGGGGGAAGGAAATGGCGGTGCAGGGGGAAGGAAATGGCGGTGCAGTGTGAAGGAAATGGCGGTGCAGTGTGAAGGAAATGGCGGTGCAGGGGAAGGAAATGGCGGTGCAGTGTGAAGGAAATGGCGGTGCAGTGTGAAGGAAATGGCGGTGCAGGGGGAAGGAAATGGCGGTGCAGTGGGAAGGAAATGGCGGTGCAGGGGGAAGGAAATGGCGGTGCAGTGTGAAGGAAATGGCGGTGCAGTGTGAAGGAAATGGCGGTGCAGTGTGAAGGAAATGGCGGTGCAGTGTGAAGGAAATGGCGGTGCAGGGGGAAGGAAATGGCGGTGCAGGGGAAGGAAATGGCGGTGCAGGGGGAAGGAAATGGCGGTGCAGGGGGAAGGAAATGGCGGTGCAGTGGGAAGGAAATGGCGGTGCAGTGTGAAGGAAATGGCGGTGCAGTGTGAAGGAAATGGCGGTGCAGTGTGAAGGAAATGGCGGTGCAGGGGGAAGGAAATGGCGGTGCAGGGGGAAGGAAATGGCGGTGCAGGGGGAAGGAAATGGCGGTGCAGGGGGAAGGAAATGGCGGTGCAGTGTGAAGGAAATGGCGGTGCAGTGTGAAGGAAATGGCGGTGCAGTGGGAAGGAAATGGCGGTGCAGTGTGAAGGAAATGGCGGTGCAGTGTGAAGGAAATGGCGGTGCAGTGTGAAGGAAATGGCGGTGCAGTGTGAAGGAAATGGCGGTGCAGTGGGAAGGAAATGGCGGTGCAGGGGGAAGGAAATGGCGGTGCAGTGTGAAGGAAATGGCGGTGCAGGGGGAAGGAAATGGCGGTGCAGTGTGAAGGAAATGGCGGTGCAGTGTGAAGGAAATGGCGGTGCAGGGGGAAGGAAATGGCGGTGCAGGGGGAAGGAAATGGCGGTGCAGGGGGAAGGAAATGGCGGTGCAGGGTGAAGGAAATGGCGGTGCAGTGTGAAGGAAATGGCGGTGCAGGGGGAAGGAAATGGCGGTGCAGTGTGAAGGAAATGGCGGTGCAGTGTGAAGGAAATGGCGGTGCAGTGTGAAGGAAATGGCGGTGCAGTGTGAAGGAAATGGCGGTGCAGGGGGAAGGAAATGGCGGTGCAGGGGGAAGGAAATGGCGGTGCAGTGTGAAGGAAATGGCGGTGCAGGGGGAAGGAAATGGCGGTGCAGGGGGAAGGAAATGGCGGTGCAGTGTGAAGGAAATGGCGGTGCAGTGTGAAGGAAATGGCGGTGCAGTGGGAAGGAAATGGCGGTGCAGTGGGAAGGAAATGGCGGTGCAGTGTGAAGGAAATGGCGGTGCAGTGTGAAGGAAATGGCGGTGCAGTGGGAAGGAAATGGCGGTGCAGTGGGAAGGAAATGGCGGTGCAGGGGGAAGGAAATGGCGGTGCAGTGTGAAGGAAATGGCGGTGCAGTGTGAAGGAAATGGCGGTGCAGTGTGAAGGAAATGGCGGTGCAGTGTGAAGGAAATGGCGGTGCAGTGGGAAGGAAATGGCGGTGCAGTGTGAAGGAAATGGCGGTGCAGTGTGAAGGAAATGGCGGTGCAGTGTGAAGGAAATGGCGGTGCAGTGTGAAGGAAATGGCGGTGCAGTGTGAAGGAAATGGCGGTGCAGTGGGAAGGAAATGGCGGTGCAGGGGGAAGGAAATGGCGGTGCAGTGTGAAGGAAATGGCGGTGCAGGGGAAGGAAATGGCGGTGCAGTGTGAAGGAAATGGCGGTGCAGGGGGAAGGAAATGGCGGTGCAGTGTGAAGGAAATGGCGGTGCAGTGTGAAGGAAATGGCGGTGCAGTGTGAAGGAAATGGCGGTGCAGTGTGAAGGAAATGGCGGTGCAGGGGGAAGGAAATGGCGGTGCAGGGGGAAGGAAATGGCGGTGCAGTGTGAAGGAAATGGCGGTGCAGGGGGAAGGAAATGGCGGTGCAGGGGGAAGGAAATGGCGGTGCAGTGTGAAGGAAATGGCGGTGCAGTGTGAAGGAAATGGCGGTGCAGTGGGAAGGAAATGGCGGTGCAGTGTGAAGGAAATGGCGGTGCAGTGTGAAGGAAATGGCGGTGCAGTGTGAAGGAAATGGCGGTGCAGTGGGAAGGAAATGGCGGTGCAGGGGGAAGGAAATGGCGGTGCAGTGTGAAGGAAATGGCGGTGCAGTGTGAAGGAAATGGCGGTGCAGTGTGAAGGAAATGGCGGTGCAGTGTGAAGGAAATGGCGGTGCAGTGGGAAGGAAATGGCGGTGCAGTGGGAAGGAAATGGCGGTGCAGTGTGAAGGAAATGGCGGTGCAGTGTGAAGGAAATGGCGGTGCAGTGTGAAGGAAATGGCGGTGCAGTGTGAAGGAAATGGCGGTGCAGTGGGAAGGAAATGGCGGTGCAGGGGGAAGGAAATGGCGGTGCAGGGGGAAGGAAATGGCGGTGCAGTGTGAAGGAAATGGCGGTGCAGGGGGAAGGAAATGGCGGTGCAGGGGAAGGAAATGGCGGTGCAGTGTGAAGGAAATGGCGGTGCAGGGGGAAGGAAATGGCGGTGCAGGGGGAAGGAAATGGCGGTGCAGGGGGAAGGAAATGGCGGTGCAGTGTGAAGGAAATGGCGGTGCAGTGTGAAGGAAATGGCGGTGCAGGGGGAAGGAAATGGCGGTGCAGGGGGAAGGAAATGGCGGTGCAGTGTGAAGGAAATGGCGGTGCAGTGTGAAGGAAATGGCGGTGCAGTGTGAAGGAAATGGCGGTGCAGTGGGAAGGAAATGGCGGTGCAGTGTGAAGGAAATGGCGGTGCAGTGTGAAGGAAATGGCGGTGCAGTGTGAAGGAAATGGCGGTGCAGTGTGAAGGAAATGGCGGTGCAGTGTGAAGGAAATGGCGGTGCAGGGGGAAGGAAATGGCGGTGCAGGGGGAAGGAAATGGCGGTGCAGGGGGAAGGAAATGGCGGTGCAGTGTGAAGGAAATGGCGGTGCAGGGGGAAGGAAATGGCGGTGCAGGGGGAAGGAAATGGCGGTGCAGTGTGAAGGAAATGGCGGTGCAGGGGGAAGGAAATGGCGGTGCAGGGTGAAGGAAATGGCGGTGCAGGGGGAAGGAAATGGCGGTGCAGGGGGAAGGAAATGGCGGTGCAGTGGGAAGGAAATGGCGGTGCAGTGTGAAGGAAATGGCGGTGCAGGGGGAAGGAAATGGCGGTGCAGTGTGAAGGAAATGGCGGTGCAGTGTGAAGGAAATGGCGGTGCAGTGGGAAGGAAATGGCGGTGCAGTGGGAAGGAAATGGCGGTGCAGTGGGAAGGAAATGGCGGTGCAGGGTGAAGGAAATGGCGGTGCAGGGGAAGGAAATGGCGGTGCAGTGTGAAGGAAATGGCGGTGCAGTGTGAAGGAAATGGCGGTGCAGTGTGAAGGAAATGGCGGTGCAGTGTGAAGGAAATGGCGGTGCAGTGTGAAGGAAATGGCGGTGCAGTGTGAAGGAAATGGCGGTGCAGGGTGAAGGAAATGGCGGTGCAGGGGGAAGGAAATGGCGGTGCAGGGGGAAGGAAATGGCGGTGCAGGGGGAAGGAAATGGCGGTGCAGTGTGAAGGAAATGGCGGTGCAGTGGGAAGGAAATGGCGGTGCAGGTGAAGGAAATGGCGGTGCAGGGGAAGGAAATGGCGGTGCAGTGTGAAGGAAATGGCGGTGCAGTGTGAAGGAAATGGCGGTGCAGTGTGAAGGAAATGGCGGTGCAGGGGGAAGGAAATGGCGGTGCAGGGGGAAGGAAATGGCGGTGCAGTGTGAAGGAAATGGCGGTGCAGTGTGAAGGAAATGGCGGTGCAGTGGGAAGGAAATGGCGGTGCAGGGGGAAGGAAATGGCGGTGCAGGGGGAAGGAAATGGCGGTGCAGGGGGAAGGAAATGGCGGTGCAGTGTGAAGGAAATGGCGGTGCAGTGTGAAGGAAATGGCGGTGCAGTGTGAAGGAAATGGCGGTGCAGGGGGAAGGAAATGGCGGTGCAGTGTGAAGGAAATGGCGGTGCAGTGTGAAGGAAATGGCGGTGCAGTGTGAAGGAAATGGCGGTGCAGTGTGAAGGAAATGGCGGTGCAGGGGGAAGGAAATGGCGGTGCAGGGGGAAGGAAATGGCGGTGCAGTGGGAAGGAAATGGCGGTGCAGTGTGAAGGAAATGGCGGTGCAGGGGAAGGAAATGGCGGTGCAGGGTGAAGGAAATGGCGGTGCAGTGGGAAGGAAATGGCGGTGCAGTGGGAAGGAAATGGCGGTGCAGTGGGAAGGAAATGGCGGTGCAGTGTGAAGGAAATGGCGGTGCAGTGTGAAGGAAATGGCGGTGCAGTGTGAAGGAAATGGCGGTGCAGTGTGAAGGAAATGGCGGTGCAGTGTGAAGGAAATGGCGGTGCAGTGGGAAGGAAATGGCGGTGCAGGGGGAAGGAAATGGCGGTGCAGTGGGAAGGAAATGGCGGTGCAGGGGAAGGAAATGGCGGTGCAGTGTGAAGGAAATGGCGGTGCAGTGTGAAGGAAATGGCGGTGCAGTGTGAAGGAAATGGCGGTGCAGTGGGAAGGAAATGGCGGTGCAGTGTGAAGGAAATGGCGGTGCAGTGTGAAGGAAATGGCGGTGCAGTGGGAAGGAAATGGCGGTGCAGTGGGAAGGAAATGGCGGTGCAGTGTGAAGGAAATGGCGGTGCAGTGTGAAGGAAATGGCGGTGCAGGGGGAAGGAAATGGCGGTGCAGTGGGAAGGAAATGGCGGTGCAGTGTGAAGGAAATGGCGGTGCAGTGTGAAGGAAATGGCGGTGCAGTGTGAAGGAAATGGCGGTGCAGTGTGAAGGAAATGGCGGTGCAGTGGGAAGGAAATGGCGGTGCAGTGTGAAGGAAATGGCGGTGCAGTGTGAAGGAAATGGCGGTGCAGTGTGAAGGAAATGGCGGTGCAGTGTGAAGGAAATGGCGGTGCAGTGTGAAGGAAATGGCGGTGCAGTGTGAAGGAAATGGCGGTGCAGTGTGAAGGAAATGGCGGTGCAGTGGGAAGGAAATGGCGGTGCAGTGTGAAGGAAATGGCGGTGCAGTGGGAAGGAAATGGCGGTGCAGTGGGAAGGAAATGGCGGTGCAGTGTGAAGGAAATGGCGGTGCAGTGTGAAGGAAATGGCGGTGCAGGGTGAAGGAAATGGCGGTGCAGGGGGAAGGAAATGGCGGTGCAGGGGGAAGGAAATGGCGGTGCAGTGTGAAGGAAATGGCGGTGCAGGGGGAAGGAAATGGCGGTGCAGTGTGAAGGAAATGGCGGTGCAGGGGGAAGGAAATGGCGGTGCAGGGGGAAGGAAATGGCGGTGCAGTGTGAAGGAAATGGCGGTGCAGTGGGAAGGAAATGGCAGGTGCAGTGTGAAGGAAATGGCGGTGCAGTGGGAAGGAAATGGCGGTGCAGTGGGAAGGAAATGGCGGTGCAGTGTGAAGGAAATGGCGGTGCAGTGTGAAGGAAATGGCGGTGCAGTGTGAAGGAAATGGCGGTGCAGTGGGAAGGAAATGGCGGTGCAGGGGAAGGAAATGGCGGTGCAGTGTGAAGGAAATGGCGGTGCAGTGGGAAGGAAATGGCGGTGCAGTGTGAAGGAAATGGCGGTGCAGGGGGAAGGAAATGGCGGTGCAGGGGGAAGGAAATGGCGGTGCAGTGTGAAGGAAATGGCGGTGCAGTGGGAAGGAAATGGCGGTGCAGTGTGAAGGAAATGGCGGTGCAGGGTGAAGGAAATGGCGGTGCAGGGGGAAGGAAATGGCGGTGCAGTGTGAAGGAAATGGCGGTGCAGTGTGAAGGAAATGGCGGTGCAGGGGAAGGAAATGGCGGTGCAGGGGGAAGGAAATGGCGGTGCAGGGGAAGGAAATGGCGGTGCAGGGGGAAGGAAATGGCGGTGCAGTGTGAAGGAAATGGCGGTGCAGTGTGAAGGAAATGGCGGTGCAGGGGAAGGAAATGGCGGTGCAGGGGGAAGGAAATGGCGGTGCAGTGGGAAGGAAATGGCGGTGCAGTGTGAAGGAAATGGCGGTGCAGTGTGAAGGAAATGGCGGTGCAGTGTGAAGGAAATGGCGGTGCAGTGGGAAGGAAATGGCGGTGCAGGGGGAAGGAAATGGCGGTGCAGTGTGAAGGAAATGGCGGTGCAGTGTGAAGGAAATGGCGGTGCAGTGTGAAGGAAATGGCGGTGCAGTGTGAAGGAAATGGCGGTGCAGTGGGAAGGAAATGGCGGTGCAGTGGGAAGGAAATGGCGGTGCAGTGTGAAGGAAATGGCGGTGCAGTGTGAAGGAAATGGCGGTGCAGTGTGAAGGAAATGGCGGTGCAGGGGGAAGGAAATGGCGGTGCAGTGTGAAGGAAATGGCGGTGCAGTGTGAAGGAAATGGCGGTGCAGTGTGAAGGAAATGGCGGTGCAGTGGGAAGGAAATGGCGGTGCAGTGTGAAGGAAATGGCGGTGCAGTGTGAAGGAAATGGCGGTGCAGGGGGAAGGAAATGGCGGTGCAGTGGGAAGGAAATGGCGGTGCAGTGTGAAGGAAATGGCGGTGCAGTGGGAAGGAAATGGCGGTGCAGTGTGAAGGAAATGGCGGTGCAGTGGGAAGGAAATGGCGGTGCAGTGTGAAGGAAATGGCGGTGCAGTGTGAAGGAAATGGCGGTGCAGTGTGAAGGAAATGGCGGTGCAGTGTGAAGGAAATGGCGGTGCAGTGGGAAGGAAATGGCGGTGCAGTGTGAAGGAAATGGCGGTGCAGTGTGAAGGAAATGGCGGTGCAGTGTGAAGGAAATGGCGGTGCAGTGGGAAGGAAATGGCGTGCAGTGGGAAGGAAATGGCGGTGCAGTGGGAAGGAAATGGCGGTGCAGTGGGAAGGAAATGGCGGTGCAGTGTGAAGGAAATGGCGGTGCAGTGTGAAGGAAATGGCGGTGCAGGGTGAAGGAAATGGCGGTGCAGGGGGAAGGAAATGGCGGTGCAGGGGGAAGGAAATGGCGGTGCAGGGGGAAGGAAATGGCGGTGCAGTGTGAAGGAAATGGCGTGCAGGGGGAAGGAAATGGCGGTGCAGGGGAAGGAAATGGCGGTGGTGCAGTGTGAAGGAAATGGCGGTGCAGTGGGAAGGAAATGGCGGTGCAGTGTGAAGGAAATGGCGGTGCAGTGGGAAGGAAATGGCGGTGCAGGGGGAAGGAAATGGCGGTGCAGTGTGAAGGAAATGGCGGTGCAGTGTGAAGGAAATGGCGGTGCAGTGTGAAGGAAATGGCGGTGCAGGGGGAAGGAAATGGCGGTGCAGGGGGAAGGAAATGGCGGTGCAGTGTGAAGGAAATGGCGGTGCAGGGGAAGGAAATGGCGGTGCAGTGTGAAGGAAATGGCGGTGCAGGGGGAAGGAAATGGCGGTGCAGGGGGAAGGAAATGGCGGTGCAGTGTGAAGGAAATGGCGGTGCAGTGTGAAGGAAATGGCGGTGCAGTGTGAAGGAAATGGCGGTGCAGTGTGAAGGAAATGGCGGTGCAGGGGGAAGGAAATGGCGGTGCAGTGTGAAGGAAATGGCGGTGCAGTGTGAAGGAAATGGCGGTGCAGGGGGAAGGAAATGGCGGTGCAGGGGGAAGGAAATGGCGGTGCAGGGGGAAGGAAATGGCGGTGCAGGGGAAGGAAATGGCGGTGCAGTGTGAAGGAAATGGCGGTGCAGTGTGAAGGAAATGGCGGTGCAGGGGGAAGGAAATGGCGGTGCAGGGGGAAGGAAATGGCGGTGCAGTGTGAAGGAAATGGCGGTGCAGTGTGAAGGAAATGGCGGTGCAGTGTGAAGGAAATGGCGGTGCAGTGTGAAGGAAATGGCGGTGCAGTGGGAAGGAAATGGCGGTGCAGGGGGAAGGAAATGGCGGTGCAGTGTGAAGGAAATGGCGGTGCAGTGTGAAGGAAATGGCGGTGCAGTGGGAAGGAAATGGCGGTGCAGAGTGGGAAGGAAATGGCGGTGCAGTGTGAAGGAAATGGCGGTGCAGTGTGAAGGAAATGGCGGTGCAGTGGGAAGGAAATGGCGGTGCAGTGGGAAGGAAATGGCGGTGCAGTGGGAAGGAAATGGCGGTGCAGGGGGAAGGAAATGGCGGTGCAGTGGGAAGGAAATGGCGGTGCAGTGGGAAGGAAATGGCGGTGCAGTGTGAAGGAAATGGCGGTGCAGGGGGAAGGAAATGGCGGTGCAGGGTGAAGGAAATGGCGGTGCAGTGGGAAGGAAATGGCGGTGCAGTGGGAAGGAAATGGCGGTGCAGTGTGAAGGAAATGGCGGTGCAGTGGGAAGGAAATGGCGGTGCAGTGGGAAGGAAATGGCGGTGCAGTGTGAAGGAAATGGCGGTGCAGTGTGAAGGAAATGGCGGTGCAGTGTGAAGGAAATGGCGGTGCAGGGGGAAGGAAATGGCGGTGCAGTGGGAAGGAAATGGCGGTGCAGTGTGAAGGAAATGGCGGTGCAGTGGGAAGGAAATGGCGGTGCAGTGTGAAGGAAATGGCGGTGCAGGGGGAAGGAAATGGCGGTGCAGTGTGAAGGAAATGGCGGTGCAGTGTGAAGGAAATGGCGGTGCAGTGGGAAGGAAATGGCGGTGCAGTGTGAAGGAAATGGCGGTGCAGGGGGAAGGAAATGGCGGTGCAGGGGGAAGGAAATGGCGGTGCAGTGTGAAGGAAATGGCGGTGCAGTGTGAAGGAAATGGCGGTGCAGGGTGAAGGAAATGGCGGTGCAGGGTGAAGGAAATGGCGGTGCAGGGGGAAGGAAATGGCGGTGCAGTGTGAAGGAAATGGCGGTGCAGTGTGAAGGAAATGGCGGTGCAGTGGGAAGGAAATGGCGGTGCAGGGGGAAGGAAATGGCGGTGCAGTGTGAAGGAAATGGCGGTGCAGGGGGAAGGAAATGGCGGTGCAGTGTGAAGGAAATGGCGGTGCAGTGTGAAGGAAATGGCGGTGCAGGGGGAAGGAAATGGCGGTGCAGGGGGAAGGAAATGGCGGTGCAGTGTGAAGGAAATGGCGGTGCAGTGTGAAGGAAATGGCGGTGCAGTGTGAAGGAAATGGCGGTGCAGTGTGAAGGAAATGGCGGTGCAGTGGGAAGGAAATGGCGGTGCAGTGGGAAGGAAATGGCGGTGCAGTGTGAAGGAAATGGCGGTGCAGTGTGAAGGAAATGGCGGTGCAGTGTGAAGGAAATGGCGGTGCAGTGGGAAGGAAATGGCGGTGCAGTGGGAAGGAAATGGCGGTGCAGTGGGAAGGAAATGGCGGTGCAGTGGGAAGGAAATGGCGGTGCAGTGTGAAGGAAATGGCGGTGCAGTGGGAAGGAAATGGCGGTGCAGTGGGAAGGAAATGGCGGTGCAGTGGGAAGGAAATGGCGGTGCAGTGTGAAGGAAATGGCGGTGCAGTGTGAAGGAAATGGCGGTGCAGTGTGAAGGAAATGGCGGTGCAGTGTGAAGGAAATGGCGGTGCAGTGGGAAGGAAATGGCGGTGCAGGGGGAAGGAAATGGCGGTGCAGTGTGAAGGAAATGGCGGTGCAGTGTGAAGGAAATGGCGGTGCAGTGGGAAGGAAATGGCGGTGCAGTGTGAAGGAAATGGCGGTGCAGGGGAAGGAAATGGCGGTGCAGTGTGAAGGAAATGGCGGTGCAGTGTGAAGGAAATGGCGGTGCAGTGGGAAGGAAATGGCGGTGCAGTGTGAAGGAAATGGCGGTGCAGTGTGAAGGAAATGGCGGTGCAGTGTGAAGGAAATGGCGGTGCAGTGGGAAGGAAATGGCGGTGCAGTGTGAAGGAAATGGCGGTGCAGTGGGAAGGAAATGGCGGTGCAGTGGGAAGGAAATGGCGGTGCAGTGTGAAGGAAATGGCGGTGCAGTGTGAAGGAAATGGCGGTGCAGTGGGAAGGAAATGGCGGTGCAGTGTGAAGGAAATGGCGGTGCAGTGTGAAGGAAATGGCGGTGCAGTGGGAAGGAAATGGCGGTGCAGTGGGAAGGAAATGGCGGTGCAGGGGGAAGGAAATGGCGGTGCAGTGTGAAGGAAATGGCGGTGCAGTGTGAAGGAAATGGCGGTGCAGTGTGAAGGAAATGGCGGTGCAGTGGGAAGGAAATGGCGGTGCAGTGTGAAGGAAATGGCGGTGCAGTGGGAAGGAAATGGCGGTGCAGTGGGAAGGAAATGGCGGTGCAGTGGGAAGGAAATGGCGGTGCAGTGTGAAGGAAATGGCGGTGCAGTGGGAAGGAAATGGCGGTGCAGTGTGAAGGAAATGGCGGTGCAGTGGGAAGGAAATGGCGGTGCAGTGGGAAGGAAATGGCGGTGCAGTGTGAAGGAAATGGCGGTGCAGTGGGAAGGAAATGGCGGTGCAGTGTGAAGGAAATGGCGGTGCAGTGGGAAGGAAATGGCGGTGCAGTGGGAAGGAAATGGCGGTGCAGTGGGAAGGAAATGGCGGTGCAGTGGGAAGGAAATGGCGGTGCAGTGGGAAGGAAATGGCGGTGCAGTGTGAAGGAAATGGCGGTGCAGTGTGAAGGAAATGGCGGTGCAGTGTGAAGGAAATGGCGGTGCAGTGGGAAGGAAATGGCGGTGCAGTGGGAAGGAAATGGCGGTGCAGTGTGAAGGAAATGGCGGTGCAGTGTGAAGGAAATGGCGGTGCAGTGGGAAGGAAATGGCGGTGCAGTGTGAAGGAAATGGCGGTGCAGTGTGAAGGAAATGGCGGTGCAGTGGGAAGGAAATGGCGGTGCAGTGTGAAGGAAATGGCGGTGCAGTGGGAAGGAAATGGCGGTGCAGTGTGAAGGAAATGGCGGTGCAGTGTGAAGGAAATGGCGGTGCAGTGTGAAGGAAATGGCGGTGCAGTGTGAAGGAAATGGCGGTGCAGTGGGAAGGAAATGGCGGTGCAGTGTGAAGGAAATGGCGGTGCAGGGGGAAGGAAATGGCGGTGCAGTGTGAAGGAAATGGCGGTGCAGTGTGAAGGAAATGGCGGTGCAGTGTGAAGGAAATGGCGGTGCAGGGGGAAGGAAATGGCGGTGCAGTGGGAAGGAAATGGCGGTGCAGTGTGAAGGAAATGGCGGTGCAGGGGGAAGGAAATGGCGGTGCAGTGTGAAGGAAATGGCGGTGCAGTGGGAAGGAAATGGCGGTGCAGTGTGAAGGAAATGGCGGTGCAGGGGGAAGGAAATGGCGGTGCAGTGTGAAGGAAATGGCGGTGCAGTGTGAAGGAAATGGCGGTGCAGTGTGAAGGAAATGGCGGTGCAGGGGGAAGGAAATGGCGGTGCAGTGTGAAGGAAATGGCGGTGCAGGGGGAAGGAAATGGCGGTGCAGGGGGAAGGAAATGGCGGTGCAGTGGGAAGGAAATGGCGGTGCAGTGTGAAGGAAATGGCGGTGCAGGGGAAGGAAATGGCGGTGCAGTGTGAAGGAAATGGCGGTGCAGGGGGAAGGAAATGGCGGTGCAGTGTGAAGGAAATGGCGGTGCAGTGTGAAGGAAATGGCGGTGCAGTGTGAAGGAAATGGCGGTGCAGGGGGAAGGAAATGGCGGTGCAGTGGGAAGGAAATGGCGGTGCAGTGTGAAGGAAATGGCGGTGCAGGGGGAAGGAAATGGCGGTGCAGTGTGAAGGAAATGGCGGTGCAGTGGGAAGGAAATGGCGGTGCAGTGTGAAGGAAATGGCGGTGCAGGGGGAAGGAAATGGCGGTGCAGTGTGAAGGAAATGGCGGTGCAGTGTGAAGGAAATGGCGGTGCAGTGTGAAGGAAATGGCGGTGCAGGGGGAAGGAAATGGCGGTGCAGTGTGAAGGAAATGGCGGTGCAGTGGGAAGGAAATGGCGGTGCAGGGGGAAGGAAATGGCGGTGCAGTGGGAAGGAAATGGCGGTGCAGTGTGAAGGAAATGGCGGTGCAGGGGGAAGGAAATGGCGGTGCAGTGTGAAGGAAATGGCGGTGCAGTGTGAAGGAAATGGCGGTGCAGTGTGAAGGAAATGGCGGTGCAGTGGGAAGGAAATGGCGGTGCAGTGTGAAGGAAATGGCGGTGCAGTGTGAAGGAAATGGCGGTGCAGTGGGAAGGAAATGGCGGTGCAGTGGGAAGGAAATGGCGGTGCAGTGGGAAGGAAATGGCGGTGCAGGGGGAAGGAAATGGCGGTGCAGGGGAAGGAAATGGCGGTGCAGTGTGAAGGAAATGGCGGTGCAGTGTGAAGGAAATGGCGGTGCAGTGTGAAGGAAATGGCGGTGCAGTGTGAAGGAAATGGCGGTGCAGTGGGAAGGAAATGGCGGTGCAGTGGGAAGGAAATGGCGGTGCAGTGTGAAGGAAATGGCGGTGCAGTGGGAAGGAAATGGCGGTGCAGGGGAAGGAAATGGCGGTGCAGTGGGAAGGAAATGGCGGTGCAGGGGGAAGGAAATGGCGGTGCAGTGTGAAGGAAATGGCGGTGCAGTGGGAAGGAAATGGCGGTGCAGTGTGAAGGAAATGGCGGTGCAGGGGGAAGGAAATGGCGGTGCAGGGGAAGGAAATGGCGGTGCAGTGGGAAGGAAATGGCGGTGCAGGGGGAAGGAAATGGCGGTGCAGTGTGAAGGAAATGGCGGTGCAGGGGGAAGGAAATGGCGGTGCAGTGGGAAGGAAATGGCGGTGCAGTGTGAAGGAAATGGCGGTGCAGTGTGAAGGAAATGGCGGTGCAGGGGAAGGAAATGGCGGTGCAGGGGGAAGGAAATGGCGGTGCAGGGGGAAGGAAATGGCGGTGCAGGGGGAAGGAAATGGCGGTGCAGTGTGAAGGAAATGGCGGTGCAGTGGGAAGGAAATGGCGGTGCAGGGGGAAGGAAATGGCGGTGCAGGGGGAAGGAAATGGCGGTGCAGTGTGAAGGAAATGGCGGTGCAGTGTGAAGGAAATGGCGGTGCAGGGGGAAGGAAATGGCGGTGCAGTGGGAAGGAAATGGCGGTGCAGTGTGAAGGAAATGGCGGTGCAGGGGAAGGAAATGGCGGTGCAGGGGAAGGAAATGGCGGTGCAGTGGGAAGGAAATGGCGGTGCAGTGGGAAGGAAATGGCGGTGCAGTGGGAAGGAAATGGCGGTGCAGTGTGAAGGAAATGGCGGTGCAGTGGGAAGGAAATGGCGGTGCAGTGTGAAGGAAATGGCGGTGCAGTGTGAAGGAAATGGCGGTGCAGTGGGAAGGAAATGGCGGTGCAGGGGGAAGGAAATGGCGGTGCAGTGGGAAGGAAATGGCGGTGCAGTGTGAAGGAAATGGCGGTGCAGGGGAAGGAAATGGCGGTGCAGGGGGAAGGAAATGGCGGTGCAGGGGGAAGGAAATGGCGGTGCAGGGGGAAGGAAATGGCGGTGCAGGGGGAAGGAAATGGCGGTGCAGTGGGAAGGAAATGGCGGTGCAGGGGGAAGGAAATGGCGGTGCAGGGGGAAGGAAATGGCGGTGCAGTGGGAAGGAAATGGCGGTGCAGTGGGAAGGAAATGGCGGTGCAGTGTGAAGGAAATGGCGGTGCAGTGTGAAGGAAATGGCGGTGCAGTGGGAAGGAAATGGCGGTGCAGGGGGAAGGAAATGGCGGTGCAGGGGGAAGGAAATGGCGGTGCAGGGGGAAGGAAATGGCGGTGCAGGGGAAGGAAATGGCGGTGCAGTGGGAAGGAAATGGCGGTGCAGGGGAAGGAAATGGCGGTGCAGTGGGAAGGAAATGGCGGTGCAGGGGGAAGGAAATGGCGGTGCAGGGGGAAGGAAATGGCGGTGCAGGGGGAAGGAAATGGCGGTGCAGGGGGAAGGAAATGGCGGTGCAGTGTGAAGGAAATGGCGGTGCAGTGTGAAGGAAATGGCGGTGCAGTGGGAAGGAAATGGCGGTGCAGGGGAAGGAAATGGCGGTGCAGTGGGAAGGAAATGGCGGTGCAGGGGGAAGGAAATGGCGGTGCAGTGGGAAGGAAATGGCGGTGCAGGGGGAAGGAAATGGCGGTGCAGTGTGAAGGAAATGGCGGTGCAGTGTGAAGGAAATGGCGGTGCAGTGGGAAGGAAATGGCGGTGCAGTGGGAAGGAAATGGCGGTGCAGGGGGAAGGAAATGGCGGTGCAGGGGAAGGAAATGGCGGTGCAGTGTGAAGGAAATGGCGGTGCAGGGGGAAGGAAATGGCGGTGCAGGGGGAAGGAAATGGCGGTGCAGTGGGAAGGAAATGGCGGTGCAGGGGAAGGAAATGGCGGTGCAGGGGGAAGGAAATGGCGGTGCAGTGGGAAGGAAATGGCGGTGCAGGGGGAAGGAAATGGCGGTGCAGGGGAAGGAAATGGCGGTGCAGTGGGAAGGAAATGGCGGTGCAGGGGAAGGAAATGGCGGTGCAGTGGAAGGAAATGGCGGTGCAGGGGGAAGGAAATGGCGGTGCAGGGGAAGGAA
This sequence comes from Ascaphus truei, assembly GCF_040206685.1. Taxonomy (NCBI): domain Eukaryota; kingdom Metazoa; phylum Chordata; class Amphibia; order Anura; family Ascaphidae; genus Ascaphus; species Ascaphus truei. Next base: position 27,947 of record NW_027455764.1, read on the forward strand.
ATGGCGGTGCAGGGGGAAGGAAATGGCGGTGCAGTGTGAAGGAAATGGCGGTGCAGTGGGAAGGAAATGGCGGTGCAGGGGGAAGGAAATGGCGGTGCAGGGGGAAGGAAATGGCGGTGCAGGGTGAAGGAAATGGCGGTGCAGGGGGAAGGAAATGGCGGTGCAGGGGAAGGAAATGGCGGTGCAGGGGGAAGGAAATGGCGGTGCAGTGGGAAGGAAATGGCGGTGCAGTGTGAAGGAAATGGCGGTGCAGTGGGAAGGAAATGGCGGTGCAGGGGAAGGAAATGGCGGTGCAGGGGAAGGAAATGGCGGTGCAGGGGAAGGAAATGGCGGTGCAGTGTGAAGGAAATGGCGGTGCAGTGTGAAGGAAATGGCGGTGCAGTGGGAAGGAAATGGCGGTGCAGTGGGAAGGAAATGGCGGTGCAGTGGGAAGGAAATGGCGGTGCAGGGGAAGGAAATGGCGGTGCAGGGGGAAGGAAATGGCGGTGCAGTGTGAAGGAAATGGCGGTGCAGGGGAAGGAAATGGCGGTGCAGGGGAAGGAAATGGCGGTGCAGGGGAAGGAAATGGCGGTGCAGTGGGAAGGAAATGGCGGTGCAGGGGGAAGGAAATGGCGGTGCAGGGGGAAGGAAATGGCGGTGCAGGGGGAAGGAAATGGCGGTGCAGTGTGAAGGAAATGGCGGTGCAGTGGGAAGGAAATGGCGGTGCAGTGTGAAGGAAATGGCGGTGCAGGGGGAAGGAAATGGCGGTGCAGTGTGAAGGAAATGGCGGTGCAGGGGGAAGGAAATGGCGGTGCAGTGTGAAGGAAATGGCGGTGCAGTGGGAAGGAAATGGCGGTGCAGTGTGAAGGAAATGGCGGTGCAGTGGGAAGGAAATGGCGGTGCAGTGGGAAGGAAATGGCGGTGCAGTGGAAGGAAATGGCGGTGCAGGGGAAGGAAATGGCGGTGCAGGGGGAAGGAAATGGCGGTGCAGTGTGAAGGAAATGGCGGTGCAGGGGGAAGGAAATGGCGGTGCAGGGGAAGGAAATGGCGGTGCAGTGTGAAGGAAATGGCGGTGCAGGGGGAAGGAAATGGCGGTGCAGGGGAAGGAAATGGCGGTGCAGGGGAAGGAAATGGCGGTGCAGGGGAAGGAAATGGCGGTGCAGTGTGAAGGAAATGGCGGTGCAGTGGGAAGGAAATGGCGGTGCAGGGGGAAGGAAATGGCGGTGCAGTGTGAAGGAAATGGCGGTGCAGTGGGAAGGAAATGGCGGTGCAGTGGGAAGGAAATGGCGGTGCAGTGTGAAGGAAATGGCGGTGCAGGGGAAGGAAATGGCGGTGCAGGGGAAGGAAATGGCGGTGCAGGGGGAAGGAAATGGCGGTGCAGTGGGAAGGAAATGGCGGTGCAGTGTGAAGGAAATGGCGGTGCAGGGGGAAGGAAATGGCGGTGCAGGGGAAGGAAATGGCGGTGCAGTGGAAGGAAATGGCGGTGCAGTGTGAAGGAAATGGCGGTGCAGGGGGAAGGAAATGGCGGTGCAGGGGAAGGAAATGGCGGTGCAGGGGAAGGAAATGGCGGTGCAGGGGAAGGAAATGGCGGTGCAGTGTGAAGGAAATGGCGGTGCAGGGGAAGGAAATGGCGGTGCAGGGGGAAGGAAATGGCGGTGCAGGGGAAGGAAATGGCGGTGCAGGGGGAAGGAAATGGCGGTGCAGGGGGAAGGAAATGGCGGTGCAGTGTGAAGGAAATGGCGGTGCAGTGTGAAGGAAATGGCGGTGCAGGGGGAAGGAAATGGCGGTGCAGGGGGAAGGAAATGGCGGTGCAGGGGGAAGGAAATGGCGGTGCAGTGGGGGAAGGAAATGGCGGTGCAGGGGGAAGGAAATGGCGGTGCAGTGGGAAGGAAATGGCGGTGCAGGGGGAAGGAAATGGCGGTGCAGTGGGAAGGAAATGGCGGTGCAGGGGGAAGGAAATGGCGGTGCAGGGGGAAGGAAATGGCGGTGCAGTGGGAAGGAAATGGCGGTGCAGTGGGAAGGAAATGGCGGTGCAGTGGGAAGGAAATGGCGGTGCAGGGGGAAGGAAATGGCGGTGCAGGGGGAAGGAAATGGCGGTGCAGTGTGAAGGAAATGGCGGTGCAGGGGGAAGGAAATGGCGGTGCAGGGGGAAGGAAATGGCGGTGCAGGGGGAAGGAAATGGCGGTGCAGTGGGAAGGAAATGGCGGTGCAGTGTGAAGGAAATGGCGGTGCAGTGGGAAGGAAATGGCGGTGCAGGGGGAAGGAAATGGCGGTGCAGTGTGAAGGAAATGGCGGTGCAGGGGGGAAGGAAATGGCGGTGCAGGGGGAAGGAAATGGCGGTGCAGTGGGAAGGAAATGGCGGTGCAGGGGGAAGGAAATGGCGGTGCAGGGGGAAGGAAATGGCGGTGCAGTGGGAAGGAAATGGCGGTGCAGGGGGAAGGAAATGGCGGTGCAGGGGGAAGGAAATGGCGGTGCAGGGGGAAGGAAATGGCGGTGCAGGGGAAGGAAATGGCGGTGCAGGGGGAAGGAAATGGCGGTGCAGGGGGAAGGAAATGGCGGTGCAGTGGGAAGGAAATGGCGGTGCAGGGGAAGGAAATGGCGGTGCAGGGGGAAGGAAATGGCGGTGCAGTGTGAAGGAAATGGCGGTGCAGTGGGAAGGAAATGGCGGTGCAGTGAGGAAGGAAATGGCGGTGCAGTGGGAAGGAAATGGCGGTGCAGGGGGAAGGAAATGGCGGTGCAGTGTGAAGGAAATGGCGGTGCAGGGGGAAGGAAATGGCGGTGCAGTGTGAAGGAAATGGCGGTGCAGTGTGAAGGAAATGGCGGTGCAGTGTGAAGGAAATGGCGGTGCAGGGTGAAGGAAATGGCGGTGCAGTGTGAAGGAAATGGCGGTGCAGGGGGAAGGAAATGGCGGTGCAGGGGGAAGGAAATGGCGGTGCAGGGTGAAGGAAATGGCGGTGCAGGGGGAAGGAAATGGCGGTGCAGGGGGAAGGAAATGGCGGTGCAGGGGAAGGAAATGGCGGTGCAGGGGGAAGGAAATGGCGGTGCAGTGGGAAGGAAATGGCGGTGCAGTGGGAAGGAAATGGCGGTGCAGGGGGAAGGAAATGGCGGTGCAGGGGGAAGGAAATGGCGGTGCAGGGGGAAGGAAATGGCGGTGCAGTGGGGAAGGAAATGGCGGTGCAGTGTGAAGGAAATGGCGGTGCAGGGGGAAGGAAATGGCGGTGCAGGGGGAAGGAAAT
>NW_027455765.1:0-31144 GCF_040206685.1 Ascaphus truei
CATAACCCTACAGTGTCCTTCAACTGTAGTGTCCACACCATGATGGGATTCCCCCAAAGTACTGAGGTGCCCCTGGGCACCCAACCTCCCTGGTGTCCACAAGAGCCAACCCACCCAATGTGTGCGACAGCGCTGCCCACAGCAACTGAAATTGTTATAGTTGGTGCATGTTGTGAGGTACCTACCCAGGTGCTCCAGCACCTGGGTATGGCTGAAAATCAAAAGGGATCCGCTGATCCAGTGACGTCGTTGTCAGCGAAGCCTCTGCCTCTGCATGGGATGGGTTCCATCTGGATGGTCCCACCATGAAGAGAGTATCTGATATGGTGGTGGTCTGGTCCCAGACCATAGGCCGCAAGTCACCATGTGGCGTCTTCACTGGCACTATACACTAACTGTATGCAGCTACTGGGGAAATGTCCATAGCTATGGGTTTCCCTGTAGCAGCCATAATCTGATTAGGTGAGTGGGGCCTATCTTGGACCTAAGGGGGTAATATAGCCTAGTCTGGGGGCCACTGACACCCATACCCTACCTTCCTCATCCTGGCTTCAACTGTCTCCCTCCCCTCATGATGAATGCAGCAGCCCTATTGGCTGAGCCGTGCCGCATGATCCGGCTGCCCCAGGGGATCTTGGAAGATGTAGTTCCCCTGCGGAGCTATACAGGAGATGGCCGCCACTGCTCCTGTGTCAATGCACATGCGCACCTTCCTAGCCTGTTCTCCGCAGCCTCAGACCCTCTCTGCGCATGTGCAATGTCTACTGCACGTGTGGCACATAACAAAGGCGGCACCCTTATCGGCGTCTGCCTCCAAGCACCGGAGTGCTCCCTGTGCCGCCCGCACCTCCCGACGAGTCTGCCTCCATCCCCGGCGACACCCGCACTGGCCACAAGTTCCCTCGCACAGTGGAGGTAAGGGGGGATCTAAAGGGAGAACCAAGGAGACCTGGCTACATGTCTTTATTTATATAGTGCCAAAAGTGTACTCAGCGCTTCACAAATAATATAGTACAGGGAATTATAATAATACAATAAGCGCAGCAAAATCTGACAATAGGAAAGGAAATCCCTGCCCCGAAGAGCTTACAATCTAAGTGGTATGATGGGAGACTTACATAGACAGCAGGTGAGGGAATAAGTACTGTAGATGGCAGTGCTTGGTCATAATGGTGGTAGGAGTGACTGTAGGTGGGACAATAGCCATGAGTGCTGGCTATTAGGATGCTTGATTTGTGGGGCGAGTTTTAAGGTTAGTCAGTTTTAAATCAGAAGGTTAACACCATTTACAGTGGAAGAGATGGCAGGGAGGCATGGGTGAGAGCAGATGTGTATGACTGGGTTCAGGCTTAGGGGAGATCCTTAGCTGCAGGAAGGAGTAGATAGAGGATGTGAATAGAGGATTTGTGTGGGTGTTTTTTATTGAGGGGTAAATAAGTTGTTGGGAGAGAGGTGTATAAATAATGGTGCAGTGGGGAGTGGGGAAGTTGGAGAGAAGAGAGACGTTCACATAGGAGAGTGAGGAAACAGTAAACAGAAAAAGCAATAGGGAGGGCACAATGAGAAGCAGGAGGAGAGACTTCCCAGTTATTGGACGATAGGAAATGTACAAATAATCACAGCATTTAGAAAGTCAAGTTCTCACAGTTGCAAAGTTGTTGTTGTGCTGCAGATTCCAGATCTTCCTCTAATCTTCACCTCCAATTTCAACTCCAAAATGAACTCCACAGACAATTTAAATGTGACACTTTGATGTTACACACAGCCATATATTATTATAACTAGTTGCATACTTGCCGGACTAAGGGGCCTATGCAATAAAGGTTAATAAAAAAAATCACCGGGCCATTTAAATCTCCGTTTTTGTGAGCGTTGCTATCACGGTATTCAGAAAGCGTCGATTACCTGTGATAGAAAATTTCACAAAACGGGTGAGTTGCCGTCAGCGTGATGATCACCTCTCTGAAAAGGCCTTATCCGGCTATTCCTTTCTGCTGCAGAGAGAGCTGCTCAGAGAGAGCCGCCTCTCCCTCCGCAAATCTCATCCGAAATGTATGTTTTGTAATGTACATTTTATTACTAGTGAGATGAGCAGGGGGTCTCTGGAGCAGAACCGCGTTGATTTCAGGTCCGGGGACCCCCTGCTTCCCGAGATACAGGTTCCGTTATGGGGTGCCGGTATCACCTATGCATTTAACTCCCTCGGTCACGTGACGCAGGACATTTACATGCATAGGAGATACCGACACCCCATAATGGGGCCTGTATCTCGAGAAGCAGGGGGTCCCCGAGACTGAAATCAAAGCGGTTCAGCTCAGGAGACCCCCTGCTCCCACACCGTATTAATAAAATGACATTAAAGCAGCTTCATTACCTTAGCGGATAGCCGCTAAGGCAATGAAGGGGTTAAACACCAGTGCTATGTTTATTTTGGGTAGGGGGGGCGGGTGAAGGTGGTATTTTGTCCATGATGGTTGTTTAAACCTTGCGGGGGGTTTGCGGGTGGAGTTAACCCCTTCATAACCTTAGCGGTTAATACCGCTAAGGTAATGAAGGGGTTAACCCCTCCCGCTACCCACCCTGTAGGCCTAAACATACATCCTTGGGGCTACTACACCCTTCACCCACCACCGCTACCCACAATACTCACAACAGACCCACTACCCACCTCCTAGGCCCCCAATAAACCATTACAATATCTAATAAACACCAAGACACAACCCACCCACCCCCTGTGCCCACACATAAAACCATTCTTTATTATTTTACACACAGGATTAATACCACATGTCAGCAGGGTTCACCGGATGGTCCCCACGGGTGTCTGCAGGCCCCAAAGTGCATCCCGGGGGTACCCACGTGTGTCTGGGGGCCCTTGGGTGGTCCCCGCTAGGCTCTGTGGGCCTCCAGGTGGTCCCCACGGGCCCTAATGTCTGGGGGTCACCAGATCACTCCGTGGGTGTCTGGGGCCCCTTGGGTGGTTCCCATGGGGTCTGGAAGCCCTTGGGTTGTTCCCACGGGGGTCTGGGGGCCATAGGGGTCCCCAGTTCCTCCCTGCAGGTGTCCATGGGTCCTCAGGTGGTCTCTGTGGGTGTATAGGGGTCCACGGGTGGTACCCATGGGTGTCTGGGGTTCTCAGGTGGTCCCCGTGGGTCCCCGCTGCCCTGTGGTACCATTCCTGTTTGTAAAAGAACAAAAACATTGCCTACATATCAATAAATACACCTCCCCCCCAACCAAATACATACAGTACATTAATGGGCAAAATAACTATTATCCAGATATGGATAATAGATTATTTGCCCATTATTAAACACAACATTAGCCATGCAGCATAAATAAAGTAAATAATACCGTTCTACTTACCCCTGCCAATGGGAAGGATGTCATCGTCAGTTTACTGCAGGTCCATGTACTCCGTTGCCAGAAAAAATACATAGCAAAATACATTCTAATGGCCCCTAACACCTTAATCACCTTAGCGGTTATTAACCACTATAGTAATTAAGGGGCTAACCCACCCTACCCCACTACCCACATGGGAAGCCTAACCACCCACGCCAGACCCACTATACCGACCCTGTACCCATTGAGTGGCATAGTGGTACATCATACCCATATAATATGTGCATGATAAGCCACTATAGTACTCAATGGGCACCTAATCAAAATACATGAATGCCCAAAAGACATAATAATAAAACATACAAAAGCACCTAAACACCCCAATTCAATTAATAAAAACACTAGCCAACAAATGCAATTAATAAAAGCACTAACCAACTAAACAATGAATTTATTGAACCACTAAGCAACAAAGCAATTAATTAGTAAAAGCACTAATCAACTCAACAATGAATTAATGTAACCAGTAACCAACAAAACCATTAATTAATAAAACAAGTAGGCAACACAACCATTAAAACCAGAAACCAACACAAGACATCATAAATTCAATTAGAAAATCAATCGCACAAAATACTAAAAATAATGCAGAAAAATGACAAACAATACATCCACATAATAAACAGAAATAGAAAAAATCACATTCAATACAAAGCAAGCAATTACTTAAAAAGTATTGGCTAATAATGTATTAATCTATACCCTAAAGGTGTACAGATTAATACATTATCAGTCAATGGGCAATAAAAAACATTAAAAAATACATATCAAATCGAAAAACCTGTAAAAATAAATACATTTACATGCATTCAATATTTTACTTACCTTTAGAAGCGTTGGCCCTCCGACTCCCGGGGAATAAGGAAGCTCACGTACCGCGAAGGCCTCAAACTCCATCCGATGCCATCTGCCATGAGATCCTGATCAGGTACAAGTAGTTTTTTCATAAACACTTATTAACATCTGTATCTGGGGCAGTGATCTTTACTGGTACTATAAAAGCAACAATCCTGGCTACTCTTTCTTTCTTTCCTTTCTTTCTTTCTTTCTTTCTTTCTCATGTGAGCAGCTTTAATGAGAAATAATTACCTAAGCTGCTGATCGATCCATTTTTCTGTGATCAATCGGCAAATATTCTCCCAGGGCTATTGAACTGGTTGATTTCTGACTCAGTGCTACAGTCTGTGAAATACTACAGCTGCAATGTAACATTATATTGCTAAGTGTAACACATTATTGTTACAGATTTCAGCTTAGCCATAGACAGTCTACTGCTGGGAACACTGCAACATATCTGTTTGTGATACATTGTTGCCAAAAGGCAGAGCTCAAAAAGGTGTGTTTGAAGAGGAAGTGGATATTACTTTCTAAATGGTTGCTAAGCAGCCAAAGGATGCTCAATACATTATTAATACTCCATTAAAAAGGAGTTAGAGTAGGAAAAAAAACGATAAAAAAACCCAGCAAGATTGATCTAATACTACACAACTGTTTTATTAAAAAAAAAAAAAGCAAACAGCAAAAGTCTTGCAGCTTTAACGCCACTTTTGAGCTGTACTTATAGCTTTAGTGTTTTTGTAGCTGAGGCACAAGAGTTCCAGGAAAAAACATTTGAGTTCTTGGAATAAATATAATTTAGGAACAACAGTGCTAAGATTCCCTGAAAGTTATTTTGAGCAAGAAGGGACAGAAGGTGTTTGTTTGGGCATGAAAAATAGAATATGAGCTTTAGAGGCAACACAAGAGAAACCCAGCAAGAGAAGGCCAGGCTTCAAAGTGTAATGTTTACTTATGGGAAAGCATTTATTTTGCTTTGATGCTGAATAAACGTCTATATTTTACAGCACGCCAAATGTTATATGCTCAACATGTAATTATTTGCACTCTGTAGCAACCTTAAAAATGAATTTTTTTTATATACACTAAAAGCAAGGAAATGCTTTTTTACATTTTTTATTTCTGTCAACAGTCAGATTGAATGCAACAGCATCTCTAAGGGTAAGCTTACCTATCACACGAAATAACATTCCTCATCTGAATTCTTCTTCATGCTGTTCAGAGGTAACCAGATGGGAATAGAACATAAACGAATAGTTCTCTAAGCATTATGCAGTTTGAAGAGTGAAGTTAGGATGATTTAAGGTTGAACCAGAGAGACGTCATTTTGTCTTTATATGCACTAAGCACACAGCACTTATTCCCTCACTTGCTGTCTCTGTAAGTCTCCCACCACACATCTTAGATTGTAAGCTCTTCTGGGCAGGGATTTCCTTTACTATTTCTGATTTTGCTGCACTTATTGTATTATTATAATTCCCTGTACTGTATTCTTTGTGAAGCGCTGAGTACACTTTTGGCGCTATATAAATAAAGACATACAGGCATACCCCAGTTTAAGGGCACTCACTTTAAGTACACTCGCGAGTAAGGACATATCGCCCAATAGACAAATGGAAGCTCACGCATGCGCCTGTCAGCACGTCCTGAACAGCAATACCGGTTCCCTACCTGTACCGAAGCTGTGCGCAAGCGGGGAGACTATAGAGCCTGTTACACATGCGTTATTTACATCAGTTATGCACGTATATGACGATTGCCGTACAGTACATGCATCGATAAGTGGGAAAAAGTTAGTGCTTCACTTTAAGTACCTTTTCACTTTACATACATGCTCCGGTCCCATTGCGTACGTTAATGCGGGGTATGCCTGTACAATACAATACAATACTAACTGTATAAGGTTGACACTAGCTCTTGAATAGTTAATAGAATTAGCAGAGAAAAGTCACAGAAATACAATGTCCTAGTTATCTAGAAGTAGCAAGGTCATTAATACAAAGGGGCCTTAGAGAAATACTGAGACAGTGAGAGAATTTGGGGAGTAGAAAGAATGGGCTATAGTGGGTCCCTTTGGTACCTATAAAGACATGGTTATGGACATGCTAAAATAAGGGATGCATCCTTGGTATGTTTAAGGAGGCAGAAAGGTGGAAGATAACATATGAAAGGAATGGGACTAACGAGGAACAGTATGTTATCGGTGAAATAATATATACTGAAATTGCAGTTTCCACTGTGGAAAACAAGAGCATACATGGGCAATTCCGGGTATCCTGAAATCTGGTATGTGTGTGATCTTGTGTATATTGAATGTAGAACTACCAAAGAACTTAAACTGATACCATCATGACTGTAGTTCTCCGCTCATAACTAAGAAATGCCTGTGCAAGACTTATAAGATGCTGTCTATCTGTGTCTCTGAATAAATATAATGAAAAATAATTTGATCCGTGGACTTATTGACAGAAAAGTGATACACCTATATTTTTCTAAATGGTGGCAAGCTATATACTGTACAAGACACAGGCATTTTGATATCAGTATATCAGATTTTTCTTTCGGCCTTCTGTTGATTTTGTTGTTTGGACATATGCTGATGCAGCGGCCGTTATTCGAACACATCACGGCGCCAATTTTGAGATCTCTGCTGTTCCCCACGCAGCATGAACGCGGCCAATCGCCCCAGGCACCCGCGCTTATCGCGGATGTTTTGTTTGAATTTCATGGACTCTGTTTCTTCGTTTGCAATAAAATGGATGAATTGTAATGTGTACAGTACTGTGCTACTGTGTCAATTTCTTGTTTTTATTAGCCAGAACACTAAAATTCGTTTTTCTGCGCTCGCAGCTTAGTGCGGGGAGGCTGGAATTCATCCCGTGGTTTCAAATCGGGATTCCGATGTACATGACGCGTGAAGTGCTCGAATAACGGCCGCTGCATCAGTAATAACTATTCATCCTGTTTCATCCAGACTTTGAAGTTCTTTCATGTGGTTCACAGCAAGTTATTTGAATGCAGCAGTGCGCTCACCACATCTGGCACAGTATAAATGAATAGGGATTTCAATCACGTAAGTAGCTGGGTATCAGTTTCTGCCTGTATTGTAACTCAGTCCTTAGTGACTCGTTCTATAGATGTAGCCAGCCTCATTGTATCTGCAGCCGCGGGATTCCCTCTACGAATTCCGCTGGCAGCGTGGAAGCCTCATTACAGATGGTCCCATTCAGAAGTAATGGACCCCCTGCGTTGATACCTGAGGAAATCCGTGGCTTTCACTGTTACTTCAGACAGCTGCAGGTGTTGTTAGGTTGGCTACATCTTTATGCTTCTTTAAGCTGTTTGTTTAATTTATTAAGGAGACACAGGCTATAAGTAGGGAGCTGTTTATAGGAAAGTAAATATGCTGCTGATATCAAGCACTGTGGTGTTTAGAACTTGCATTCAGCATTCCTATACAAATATATTACATGGCAATAATATCTGTCAAATATCCAGCAGTAGTAAACAAGAGCCCAGCAATGTTAAAGCCAAAGAACTATATATTTTTTTCTCTCAGACAGAAGACGTTCACTTTTTTTCAGACAATTCAGCATATAGAATTTTTTTTAAAGAAAAATGGTACAATTTCAAATCTACATTGGTTTTTTTTTCTGTAACAGTTTGATTGTGTGATACTCTCCAGCAATGTAATCATTTCTGTTTACTGAGTTACAAATCCCATTGCCAAATATAAAATGTGAAAACAGATGGTAGTTGGTAGATGATGGCACATAAACGTATTATTTGTTACTGTAGTTCTTGAAATGCCCTTGTGCTTATTTTATATTAGCTAAAGTAGAATGAAATGTTTATTCTTTACATAACAAAGATGCTCTGGGCTCTTTAGTATGTGCACTGTTTTTTACATTTTAGCTTCTCCCGAAGTTACACTTGCCCTAAGTGGGTGACTACGTTCCATTTAAAATAAGCTTGGAGAATGTCTTTTAATTATTTTTCTGTATTATGGGTATAACACTTTCTCTTAAACAGTCACTCCAAGTGGCACTTTAAAAAAAGAAAAAAAATCTTTTTTTTGTATTAATGTATGCAGCCTTAGATTACCTTTATTGAAAATTAATTACTTAAGCTGCAGATCGATTCATTCTGCCGTGATCGATCAGCAACAATCTTGCTTCACAGGGTTCACTAAATGGCTGCATTTCAGAGTCAAACCAATCCTTCAGTCAGTGTAACTCAGCAGCTACAATGTATTCTTATATTACTAAGGCAACAGTATTGTTACAGTTTGCAGCTCAAACTGCTTGGAATATTGGCCTCAAATGATCACAAACAAGAAAGTGTTACAAAGATCTTGCAGTGCTGGGGAGGTGTGCTAAAGCCTGCTATAGTAATCAAAGCATGCTCAGTATATTAAAACTCATTAAAATGACATCGAGTTGAATTTTTTTTTACTAAGTATTATCTAAAACTGATTTATTAAAAAAAACACACGTAGGATTTTGTTTGGATTGTCCCTTTAATGTTGTATTTATAAAGTTAATATGCATTATGCTTTACTTAACTTCTGCACCGGCGGATTATTATGCTTTATGTACAATATGTTTTGTTAAAGGATGGGCTCTCTATAAAACAGAAGGATCTACTTTTCTGAATATAGGGCTTTACAACCGCAAGGTTATAAAGTTCAGGGGATACTTCATGTGATATCCGGATCTAAAGGGACACTTGAAACCTTTAGCTCATTTAGGTTGTAAATGAAGATGTTTATGTGGTTTGTCTAGACACAGGGATGTATCTATTAGATCAATTACATTTTGCTCTGTGACTGTGTTTGGCAGGGGGGTGAGGCAGGTGAGGGGGGCGGGGGTACCATAGCAATATATCCTGATGTTACGAACATGCAACTTGCGTGTTTTACCACATGTCTTTTGTTGGTGGAAATTTAAACATATACAGCCATGTTTTGAACTTTATATAATATGCTGCTGATGGGGCAGGCACACCTAAAACTTTCTGTTATAACCACCCTGCCTTGAATAAATAGTAAGATACGCCCAAGTATGTCTTTTTATTAAGTTTTTCCATGAGTGTGTGTGACTTGTCTTAATCCTACTTTAACACTGTACATGTTTGCATGTCCAAGGAGGATGGCGGTCTTAAGCAGTCAGGACTTTGAGGACTTAGTGGGAACTAAACTGTATAAGTGCAAGTATGCCTGGACTTCTATTTCTATTTGAGAGTAGCACATATATGTCTGAGTCAATACATTGTTTTGCTGACTTACCTCTGTGTGCTGTCTCTCTTTGCTGTTCTGCTGCCCTGCTGGATGGTAACGTAATAGAATATATATACCAACGTTGCCCGCTGCCTGCTGCCTGCATGCTAGAGTCTCTGGGAATGTTGGTTGAGTATTAGGCTGCGTCCATAGAAGGACAGGCTGTGCTGAGGTGTGCGGACGCTCCGCGCTGAGCCCCTGCATTCTCAATGAGGATGCCTTGAGAGGGGGCTCACGCGAGCGTCCGCAGGCTTTGGAGTTTTCAGCTGAGCGCCAAGCTGTTTTTCAGCGCGCTGTCGGCTGAAAACATCCAATCAGCCTGAAGCAACGTCAACGTCACGGCGCCGTGACGTCGGCGCCATGACATTGACGTCAGTGCGTCGTGGGCGATTGGCCCAGCGACGTCACTGCCCCGCCTCCAACCACCTCCCCCCGGCTCCCTTCGCGCACGCCGTGCAATCGCGCTGACTGAATCAGGCGATCCTCAGCGTTAGCGTGCCTCCGCTCTCCCCACATCTCTATGGCCCGGGCCTTAGGCTGAGGCCCCGCTGCGATTGGCGGCGCACGCGCACGCCCCTTACCCCAAGTGTGCTGATCCCCGCTGCCGCCATTCGACAGGGTTGACTGCGTGCTGTGACGCGTCAGCCCGCCGTAGCTGCAAGCTCCTGGTGGTTTTCAGTGCTGATGCGTCACGTGGTGCGGCAGTCAGCAAATGAGGAGGGGAGCTGTGGAGCTGTCTGGAGCTATGGGAGGGAGGTCTGATCTGTCCTCTGTACAGCATGGCAGCATTCCCCCCCCCCCCCCTCCGGTGCCGTGTGTGTGTATGTGTGTATTTGTTGTGTGTGTTGTGTGTGTGTGTGGGGGACGGACGCCGACCGACCAGGGGGAGGGGAGGAGCAGCATGGAGAGCGAGCAGCAGAGAGCATGTGTGGGGCTCACTGCACCCTCTTGCAGCCCGGGAAACCCTCGCTGCAGCCCTCCGCTCAAACCACGCCCCCCCCTCCTCCTCAAACCACGCTCCAGCTTCTGCTCCCTACAGACCGCGGGTAGCGGCCAATTGCCTCTCAGCGCGCCGCCTGCATGCAGTGCGGGCACGCTGACTGAGGGAGCGGGGCCTCAGCCTTAACCACACTTTATCACACACACATTATCTGGGACTTTATTCAACCGTGTGAGCACCTTGCATGTGAAATCACACTACCAGCCATTGTGTCCGATACAAGCTGTACTTATCTTGCAGGCATGATTGTGATTAGGGGATGTCCTCAGACTGTTTTAATCTTTTGTATCCTAGATATTACTGAATAAATGTATTATGTTTTGATATGCGTGAGTGCTTTTTTGGCTTCTGTTTGTTCTTGTAGTAATATTATAATCTGCCTTTAGCACCGTCAGGGGCTGTTTATTATTAGCCTTTACTTTGACCTGACAACAGCATCATTTCTATTGGTTTAGTCTGCTGCGGGTATTTTCTGTGTTATATATATATATATATATATATATATATATATATATATATAACAAAGAAAATACCTGCAGCAAACTAAACCAATAGAAATGATGCTGTTGTATATTATATATATATATATGTGGTAACCAGGGGGATCCTGATGACAAAAGACAGCACACCGCAGTAATAATCCAAAAAGTGTGTATTGTGAACACAGGGCCGCCAACGTTTCGGTCCTCGTAGAGGGACCTTCCTCAGGGCAGAGGAAGGTCCCTCTACGAGGACCGAAACGTTGGCGGCCCTGTGTTCACAATACACACTTTTTGGATTATTACTGCGGTGTGCTGTCTTTTGTCATCAGGATCCCCCTGGTTACCACATCTATATGCTTCATATGGGACAAGCATCTGCCTTCTAACAAACGTGAGTGCAAACCTCCATAGCAATGACTATATATATATATATATATATATATATATATATATATTTATATATATATATATATACACACAGGCAGTCCTCGGTTATCCGACACAATGCGTTACTCAAAATGGCGTCGGATAGCGAAGCGTTGTAAAGCGAATCACATTTTTCCATAGGAACACTGTTTAAATCAAACTTTCTGTTCCTGAAGGCATTTTTAATGCTAAAATACACCAAATATTTTACGCAGGCAATACGATATGCATAAATACACCACTAAACCTTCACACAGACTGATCTGGATGATTTCCCTGGCTGCAGCCTTCTGATTGACATAATGTTGCAACTTTGCAAAGCGTTGTAAAAGCGTCGGATAAGCCATTTTGGCATCGTAATACCGCCCATAGGGATGCATTGGACAGCGTCGGATAAGCTATTCGTCGTAAAACGAAGCGTCGTAAAACACGAAGACTTACTGTAGACACACACGCTTAGTATATGTGAGGATTGGCGCTAGGTCTTGCCCCCGCGACAGGTCCCGCGATGACAGGCGTGAGGCGCTGCAGACAATGGAAGCCACCCACAAGCGCAGCGCCGTAAGCAGGGGCATACCCGCATGTTCGGGCTTAGGCTCTGCGCCCGCATCACGTCCCATGACGCCATGGGTGACGCATCACACCGCAGGAAACCTCGCACCGGCACCACACCACAGAGCACAAGAGGGGTTAATCCGTAACTCCACTCTGCCTGAGGTTCACCTGCACCTGCAGCTCACTCCGCCTCAACTCTACCATTAGGCACCTATTACTGAGTAGCTGGTTCACTCTAATCTCTGGCTACTGCTTGCGAGCTGCCTTTTGGTCACCAGCCCTTTATATGCTCAGCCAGCCCTCTGACAAATTGGCTGAGCATAATCTTTTGTTCCTAACGTAGTGCTTACCTCAAGTTTCTGTTGCCTTGTCTTTGCCTTGCGTATTCTGTTCTTGTTTGTTCCTCAGTGTTTTGACCTCAGCATTAACCTGGACCCTCGACTTCTCTCTACCTTGATCTCGGCTTGTATCTGGACCTCTACCCTCTTCGCTCCTGGACCCTGGTGACCCTGAACAACCATCCAACTTCTCCAACCCCTGACCACGGCGAGTATTACGACTACCCTCATTTCTCCAACCCTGACCCGGCTATACGACTATCACTCTGCACTCCGTATGCGCTCACGTGGCTGGAGGTCAGTGTACACTAACATTCCCACCTCTGCCTCGCAGTCCTGTTTTGTTTGTGGTGATCACCCATTACAGTATGCTCAGCCCCACAAACATGGACCCCGCTGAGGTGAGTCAAGTCTTGAGCACGCACGCCAACATGTTTGACAGACTGGAAAAATATCTGGAGCAAAATAACCAACGCATGGAGTTGCTCCAACAGACCTTTCAGTCCATTACTGATCAGACGCAACATTCCGCTTTCCACTCTGTGTCCCCTGTGGTACCAGTCCCTGCACCCATTCCTGGCCCACAGCCTCCGAACCACAACATCCCACCCCCAATTGCTATGGTGCTGACCTACATGGTTGTCGTGGTTCTCTTCACCAATGCTTCATCCAATTCGAGCTGATGCCTTCTCGTTTCATGTCTCAGCGATCTAAAGTGGCATACATCATCTCTTTATTGATTGACAACGCCCTGGCGTGGGCCCCACCCATCTGGGAATCGAGGTCGGACCTCACCAGGGACATCGCACGCTTCACCAAGGAGTTCCGCAGAGTCTTCAACACACCTGCACGCAAGGTAGATGATGAAGTCGTAAAAAATGTAAATAAATAGTTAAACTATTATAAATAGGTTATCATGAAGATATAAATACCACTATTATAAGCAAGTAATAATATAGTTCAATAAAGTTTATTTGAAAGCAAGATGAGTGCCAGTGAAGTGATGCTGCTCATAAGAATTGTTCTTGTAGTCACTTTGGAGATTTCCCTAGACAATAAAAGAGCAAAACACTAATATGGCGCAATAAAAGAGATTTATTAGATACAAATAGAATAAGATTAAAAAAATGCCAACTCACAAACTTCTGTGTTCTGAAATAGCTTGTAAAAGTTATAAAGATCCATTCAGCCTAGACCAAGGGTCCATGAGATGCTATAATAAATCTATTTTATTGCGCGTAGAAGTGTTTTGTGCTCTTATCTTTTAGTATATACATACATATATATATATATATATATACTAGCTGAGAGCCCCGGAGTTGCCCGGGATGTTTGTGGTGTGGGTGTGGCATTTGGGTGAGGAGTGGTCCACGCGGCCTATGTGCGGTGGTAGTGCTGCTGTGGCTGTACTGATGGTGATTGTATCGGGGTGCTGATTTGGGAGGGTTTGGTGCTGATGTGGGGGTGCGGATGTGGGTGTGCCGATGGGGGAGGTGCAAAGGTGCCGATGTGTGGGTGCTGATGGTGTTGATGGGGGCTGGGAATGGCGGGGAGCCGAGAATGCCAGTGTGCTGGGGGGGCATGGGATACCGGTGTGCTGATGTGGTGGTGCTGGGGATAGTGTGTGTGTGTGTATGTATACGTGTGTGTGTATACACGTGTGTGTGTGTATACACGTGTGTGTGTGTGTATACACGTGTGTGTGTGTATACATGTTTGTGTGTGTGTGTGTATACATGTTTGTGTGTATACATTGTATGTGTGTGTATACATGTGTACGTGTGTGTGTATACATGTGTGTGTATACATGTGTGTGTATACACGTGTATAAACATGTGTGTGTGTATACACGTGTGTGTAGACATTGTGTGTGTGTATACATTGTGTGTGTGTGTATACATGTGTGTGTGTGTGTGTGTGTACATGTGTTTGTGTACATGTGTGTGTGTGTGTGGTCTCTGTGTGTGTGTGTCTCTGTGTATGTGTATGTATATATATATATATATATATATATATATATATATATATATATTATATATATATATATTTATGTATAGAGATATATATAGTGTGTGTGTGTGTATGGAGGGATGAGGGGGGAGCTGAAGGAATGTGTTGGGGGGGGAGGAGCTGAAGGAATGTGTGTGGGGAGGGAGCTGCTTACCTTGCAGTCGGCAGCATCTTCCTCGTGCAGGCCGGGATACGGACCCTGCAGTCATCTGGTACGGAGGGGCGGGGATCAGACCGGAGCCGGACAGAGGGCATGTGGAGGGGGGGGGAAGCTGCAGGGAGAGCAGCACGGGGCATGTGGAGGGGGGAGAGCAGCACATAGCATGTGGAGGGGGGGGAGCTCACCCGTCCTGCCGCTGCCTCACTCATCCTGCCGCTGCCTCACTGATCCGGCCGCTGCCTCACTCATCCGGCCGCTCCCACGTGGATGTGAGGCGGGAGGCCGCGTGTTGTGGCCACTCCCCCGCGTGTGTCCCGGCCGCTCGCTCCGCTCCCCCGCTGACTGTAGCGGCGCCGGGGTGTGAGCTTGGGGGGGGGGGTGAGGTGTGTGTGAGCTTGGGGGGGGGGGTGGGAATGTGTGTGTGTGTACACGGGACTCCGGGTAAGTACGGGCACAGGGAGGGTGGGGGGTGTGTGGAAGTTGAGGTGCGGTCCAGCTGACGGGGGAGAGTGAGGGGCACCGGGAGGGGATTGTGTGTGTCCCCGTCCGTGTCCGTGTGTGTGTGTCCCTGTGTGTGTGTGTGTGTGTCCCTGTGTGTCCTTTGGCCCGTCACTCCGCCTCAGGCCAATGAGAGGTGTGCGGGGGCGGGCCAAGGGACCAATGAGATTTCCCCTTGGGACACCGGACATCCAGGCTGGCAGTCAGGCAGGCAGGCAGGCATACAGTGCTTTCAATTATATAGTATAAGATTTGTAGACCAAAACAGCACACATAAGTGATACGTGATCAGTGATACATTATATAATGATATAAGGGAGTGCTCACCCAATGTTAAATCTGTCCCTAAGATGCAGCCAGAACGGCAAAGGAGAAGAGGGGCACAGCTCACAGCGGAAGCGTCAGCAAGCGCAGATAATGAGGGCAACTCCAGACAAGGGTAAAAATATACATGAATCTTTAATGGTCAGTTAAGCACAAAAATAGGACCACGCACCAACGCGTTTCATACGTTAGGACTTTCTGTGCTTTAATTATACTCCTTGAGAAAGGGCAGTGCATGCCCTAAACGCATGGGAGGAGGTTGCTCTATTTTTGTTCGTTCTGAGTGTTCATTTTTTAATGTTGTTAGAATAAACTTCAGTTTTATTTTTACCTGGTGAGTCCCTGTGCTATTTGGAAAGGCAGCAGCATCGATCTTCTACCTTTCTCTTTTTCTGGGAACACATAGGGATCATCCTCATCATCTGAATAAGGCCTGAAGGGACACTGCTCTGTGTGGCTGGGCTCTTTATACCAGAAACACATTTTCTTCCCCATTCTTGCAGTCTGTATTTGATTTCAGCTGGGCGGCCATTTTAAAATACCATGCAGGTTTTGTTCCCCCCTCAAGTGGTGGGGTAGACTTTGGTCACAGCATCAGTCCCCTGTGTGGGTCACCGTCTGTCGCAGTCCTCCCAGTAAAACTTTGGCTTTGTGGATTTCTTCAGTGCAGTGTAGTTTTCCTGCCTGGATGTGTAGCCCTTTAATTCTGGTCACTGCTGCATGGGATTCTTTGTTTTTGTTGCTCGTGCTGTTTTCAGGACCTGTAGCAGGCAAAAGCACAAAAAATTCACAGGCAGTCTCCGGGGCCCCTTTGAACTTCAAGGGCCACCTCTCATCCCAACTTCTGACACCATATGAAAGATGTGTGCAGAGGTACATTTAATGGCAACTGATTTGGGTGAAATTATATCTTGGCATTATTACGCCTGTTTTTTAACAAGAAAAACATACAAAAACAAACACATTAAAAACCACTTTGGAGAATAACTAAACCTTTACTCCAGCCCTTTCTAACAGGGTGGGTAGCTAAGCTGGTTACCACCCTAAACACACAGACACACACACAGACACACACACAGACACACACACAGACACACACACACACACACACACACACACACACACACACACACACACACACACACACACAGACACACACACACACACACACACACACACACACACACACACACACACACACACACACACACACACACACACACACACACACACACACACACACACACACACACACACACACACACACACAACAGTCCAACAACAAAGTCTCTTATCTGTTTCTGTTGTAGCTGTATGGGAAGGCCTCTCTGTTCTCCTGGGTCAGCATCCTTGTGTGCTATGGCACTCTCTGTGTCCAGGTATAGAGGTCTTGTCCCTTTGTCTTGCTGTAAGGATTCAGTCATTTTGTGTGCATCAAGACATCTTATTTTCCTCAGGTCAACCCTGTTGTGGGCTAAGAAAATATCTGCAGTCCTCTTTCTCCTTAAGTCAGCCCAAATGTGAGTTAAGGAATCTCTCTCCTGTTTCTCACATCAGGCTTTTTCTAAGAGTCCTAATCAAGCAGGTGGCGTCTGGTTGATTGCCTGTGTGCAATTAATCTGTACACTGCTGGATTCAGAGGCAGTTTCTCTCAAACAGTGATAAGTCCCTGTTACACTCCCCTGGACCAGACCGTAGAAATTTCACAATGAAATGGTTCACGCTGTTGCTGGAAGCAGAGAAATTATACTTCCTGGTTAATGGCATGCATTGCTGTTGCCTTCCACTTTACACGAATGTGCCTATGACACAAAAGGCAAACATTGAGCAGTCGAATGCCCTGAATATCAATGAGCCATTGAAATTAGCCCCCCAAAATAATAATTTTATACTTGGTTTCCCCCCCATCTCTAAAAAAAAGGAGAGAATTAATTGCAGGATATGGAGAAAACATAATGTGATGGCTATTTGTCATATTTAACCAAATTAAAAAATATATAATCCCTCAATTTTTCTATGTCAATGAAATTGCAGACTGCAGTATGCTCTATCTTTGCATCTTCAATTTATGCCTGATAATTGTGAGAAAAAACCCACAAACAAATAAGTTAAAATATTTTTTTTATTCAGTATTGATTGATGTAGATATACTGAAATATGTAACACACACACACACACACACACACACACACACACACACACACACACACACACACACACACACACACACACACACACACACACACACACACACACACGGATTGTCTCAAGTATCTGACGCTTCCCTATTATTATGTTTGGTGGCTTTATGGACAGCTCCGTCAGAGTTGAAGCTTCTACATTAACCCCTTTGCTGTTAGAGGGAACTGCAATGCATTGTACTGTATAGCAATTAGAAAACTTGGATTGGATGGACAGGTTTTATAGTGATAATGTTTCATAAGGGTGTGATGCAGACTACAATTTGTCTCTACCTTTGAGCTATGATTAAAAAAAAAAAAAAACGAAAAATATACAGCAGCAGCAGCAGCAGCAGCAGCAGCAGCAGCAGCAGCAGCAGCAGCAGCAGCAGCAGCAGCAGCAGCAGTACACAAGTTAGTCACTCATATATGGGGACATTTTATTATTAGTTCCTTACTTATGCTAAATAAATTAGAGAAATGGCAAAAGCGCTCAAATGCCAGGCCAATGATGATATAATGCCAGAACCACCATCCAAAGGAAATCCGTAATCACAAATATAGAGTAGTTATAATGCAACAACAATAATGGGTACAGACCTCCTGAAGACAGGTAGTGGGTAGTACAAGCCCAACCATGATCAATCTCATTGGCAGGTTCCTCTTAGTTAGCAAAAGTTCTCACGTCCCTTAGTGTGGCTGGCTGTGCAGCTTCCAATGCTGGTATGCAGGAGTAAAAAAATTGGGAGGAGCGCACGAACCGGAGGGAGCAGGAAAGGTCCTTTCCTACTCCATTCGGTTTGTGCGCTCCTCCCAAATTTTTTTACTTATGCTAAATAAAAGCCATTCTGACATCTGTTGTCTGTTACACTGCTTTTGAAGAAATATACAAGAAAGGTTGTGTATGGAAGTGAAAGAAACGTGGTATTTTTGTCTTTGCTAAACATGAATCAGGGCTATTGTTTACTTAAACTGGTGCTGAAAAAAGCTGATGCTTAAACTGGTGCATGTTTAAACTGACAGCTTAATCTTGTTTAAAATGTCACCTTAAACAAGGTTTTTGGTGAATCACATGTGCCCTCTCTAAATTGGCATTCTGTTTGCCCACAAAAAAAATCACACAGTTACCAGCATTGTTGTGTAGCTGGAATTTTTTCAGTTTCCATGTGTCCATTTTGCCATCTATTTTCGTTTACAATGTTAATTTTAACACCTGATAGTTTTTTCCTACTAAATAATATATTCTTCACTCATTTCTCCTGATAGCGGTTACCCAACAGAGTTGTAACTGAGCCCCATGACACTTCCACTGAGAAAACAAACACATGCCTCTTCATTACCCTTAAGCCAGTGACCAGTAGCAGATTACCACTTTGTTCTTGACAGAAAGGTCTAAAAGATTAATGAATATGGTTTATCAATGTCTTGAAGCGAGAGACTTTAACATCAATGTTATTACTTTACACCCATCTGGTTTTACGCTACCAGTGATTAATACAAGTAATGTACATAAAAAATATCAGAAGAAATATATATATATCTTACATACAATTAATAATTTTATTGCATGGAATTATTTTTGATCCGCAAATGTGATACAAAAAAAATGCACAAATACTCAAAAGATACTTTTGGGGTATTTCCTTTGCTAGTTCTTAATTTAGTTTTCTATCTTGAATGGTGAAATCCTCAATTGCCCCTTCACCTTGTGGCCATATTGCCACACAGTTAAAGAATTACGGATTACGTCAAAGGGAATTTTTGTCTCCTATCTGTGCTAGAAAGTGCAACAAAGTACTTACCAAAGACCCTACAGAAACGTTTCATAAGGATGTGAAAACGATTCTCAATATAGGTCTTCAGGACAAACTAATCTCTAAATCCAAATATGATATTATGCTGATTAAAACTCCAAAAATTGCAACCTTTTATAGCCTCCAGAAATTACAAAAGAACAATACTCAACCCCCAGGATATCATATAGTCTCTAGAAAAGGGGTTAAATGGAAAAAGTGAGTTTGTATGTGGATACAATATTAAGACTATTCGTGGTGTCCCTACATTCCTACCTTAGGAGCAAAAAAGATGACCTGAATCGATTAGATGTAATTATCATTGCCGGTGACACGTTGCTAGTAAGTCTTGACATTGAATCGTTATATACAAGCATTAAACATCAGTATGGTCTATCAGTCATGGCTCATTTTCAGAAGGCTAGGTTTTCAATAAGCACAATCACTTTGTCCTTGACCTTCTGAAATTTGTCCTTCAATGTAACTACTTATTTTTTAACAATAAGGTATACCAACAGCAACAAGGTACAGTGATGTATACCACTTACGCTCGGACCTATGCAAATGTATACATAGGATGGTGGGAGGAGATGGAAGTTTTGCATACATTATAGTATTATGGTGTAGATTTATAGATGACGTAATTATGCTTTGTACAGGAACTTTATCATTACTAGAAGAATTCATTGTCAAATTTAATGACAATCCCTATAATCTACACCTCACATCTGCTTTGAACAGGGACAAGATCAATTTTCTAGATCTTCAAATCCTTAGGACATCTGAAGGCTCTCTGCAAACCACAATCATCAGAAAGTAAACATCTATAAATAGTTTACTAAGAGCCAATAGTCACCATCCAAGATCACAAATCATAGGTGTGATGGGAGGGGGCAACCAGGCTATACAATAAAGGTTATTCCCATCTGGTTATCCCTGAGACTGTGGGGTCCCTGGCAGCTACCTAGCAGCATAAACCAGGGGCCAGGGATTATACATGTAAAAATAAAGTGACCCCTGCTTTTCCTATTTACATGTTCCCTTTGTCCTAGAAACGTGAAACTTGTATGTAAGTTTTATGTGGGATATTTGAGTCAAAATGCAATTATTTTGTTTGCAGGGGGCCAAAGTTACCGGTAGTCCCCTAATTCTCCCCGACGTGCAGGCACTATTTGCCGGTACACGGGTTGAATTATACAGAGGCTATCCAGTGTCCCCAGACTCCTGGTTTTTGAGCCCAGATATCCCAGATCTGTTTCCCTTATAAGTATAAGGTTCCCCAAGGTCCATACTTTATTAAAATAGGTTTTATAATGTTTTGTGCTTTTACTATTAATGTCTATTCAGTCAGCCCTGGCATCCACACAGGTGCTGGGGAGTCTGGATAGACATCGTAGTTTAAAGAGGAGACAGGATGTTGAGAGGTGTCGGGGTGCTAAGTGGCCGGGGCAGGGTGGAGTACTGAGTCCGGAGAACAGAGACCCCCTGCGGAGAGGACCCTCTGGTCTGCCAGACTCAGTGGAGCCTGCCTAGTAGGTGGCAATTGGTTGACTGGGGGAAGCGGCAGAATGTCGGCGTGTTTCCCATTGGTCAATTCGTATGTCCCACCCACAGGGCATCCCGAGCTGGCTTGGCATGCCCCCTCCTCTGATGTCAGCCATTGGATGAGCCCCTGTTCCTCAGCTGGTCGGTAGGAATTCCCATGCTCTGGTCATTGCTGAACATAGAACAGCGGAAGGAGAAGCCCCAGTCAGAGAACCAGTCGATCTTGTGTCTTGTGTCTTGTGCCGGTGATGCAAAAGCGGGCTTTTCAAAGTTGCTCTGTTGAGAATATCAGAGCAACCGGCTTCATTTTTGGAGCTAAGGAAACCTGCCTAGCTGAGGCTAAGTCCAACGTAAGGTCCAAGCTCTCGTTTTCTAACGTAGCGGTCGCGGCTAAGATTTTTAGCCAAAAAGAGGACCAGGAGAGCCTGGAGCATTTCCCAGTCAGGGTAAGCCTTCTGAAGCAGGCGACCTGCACCTATTTCAGTCTAGATTTCACCCTCAGATCCACAGTAAGTGTGTATTTTACATGTATCTTTCTATTTCACTGTGTGTGCGCAGGTTTACCCGAATAAACCTCATTTTATTCCATCCCAATAGGGAAATTCTTGAGAATACAGAGGAATTGTTCATCAAGCAAAGATTTTGAGAAACAAGCAAAAGTTCTTAATTTACTCTTCCTAAACAGGGGCTATAGTAACAGAGTTCTCAAAAAGGCATACAGATGGGCTAAATTTACCCCTCGACAATCCCTTCTGGCTAATAAAATACACAAGGAATCTTCTAAACCATGTGAACAGGCATAAGGTTTGGCAGAGAATGACCTCTCTGCCAAACTTGATGGAATCACATGGTACATCCACCAATCCGATTGGTGGATGTAAAATGTGATGCCTTCCCTTTTTTGGGTGATGATGTCACCTTAAAGGGAGGGAAGCCTATGGTTCCTGATTGTCTGTGCTTCCCTCCCTTTAAGGTGAAGTCACATCAACAAAAAAAAGGGAAGGCATCACAAGGCAGCACCTGATAATAATAAAACAGCACAATCTGCTGTAAGAGATATGCGGGGAGACACAGAGAGAGGGACTGCTTCTCTCTGCTCTCTCTGTGCAGCTCTTAGACTGGCCCCTTAGGATTAATGCAGTGGGAGTCTCATTCAGAAGCAGGGACCAATGCTGCGTTAATCCCTTTAGGGTAGCCAGTTTACTGTGCTTTTGGCTGTGGAGAAGTTGCTGTCAGGCCCCATTCAGCAGTACTTTATTTGCACCCAAAACTTTCTTAAATAATACTGCATCCGTATTTAAGTTTGGCTTTAATATTCAAAAATATAGTGCTTAGATTACAGAAAAATTATTTTTACAAGAACATACAGTTACAATAAACGCAGACAAGTTTCTTAAAATAAAAGGATAAACATAGCAGAATTCCCTATACGTTACTACATGTTATAAGTTCTTTCAAGAGAGATCCCTGGCATAGAAAAGATGAAAACTCACGAGTCTGATCCCAAACACCTCTGTTGAATGCTAATTTTCTATTCCAACATACCAACATTTATGTCCAGACCTTATTACATTAAAACACACATAAAACCCACCCACTCCTGACGTAAATCAGCTACAGTACTTGGTTAACATTTTATGAAAAACATTGTCTTGCAACGTTTAAACGAGGTCTGAATATATAAAAGACCTCATAACTTAAAAAGGAACTACGATAATACTAAATCTTATGATATCCGCCACTTCATGAATTGCCAGACTATCGGGTAATCTACTTAGCTGAATGTAGTTGCAATAGGAAATATATTGGCAAAACACGGCGCCAGTTTCAGAACATATAGTTACCACACGCAATAAGATAGATACTGTACCCTAGTTGCGAGAGATATGAATGAAATACATGCAGGATATCAGAATGCACTAAAATTCATAGCTATTGATCGAGGCGTTCCAAATAACAGAAAAGGATATTGGGACAAAGAACTCCTCAAAAAAGAAGCAAGATGGATCCATACTCTCCATACTCTGAGCCCACATGGACTAAACAAGGGTTTTATATTTGCCCCATTATTTAACACAATATAAAGTGTTTACATATATATGGAGATTCATTTAAGTGCTACTATGTTTTTATTTAGTATGTAATTAATAACTTACCTTGTAATGAGAAAAGGTCAAACTACTAACTAGTATCACTGTCTAGATTTTCAATATATTCTAATCCCATGTCTAGTTATATGTATACAATGTTGTCACTGATTACCCTGGTCTAGGCACACTATGATTGGAATGTAATACAGCTCAATTTTGTTGATACATTACCATGATGATTAGAAGCTATTTAAATCCCTGCCAGCTAGACCACTGGTTATCTACAAAAAAGCGCCAGAGCAACGTGAAACGTGCGTCAGGTCACAAGTCAAGCAGATGACATGGCGACATCCAGTCTTGTCAGAAGTGGTCCATTTATTGTGTCAAATTTATCCTACCTAGCTTAGTATCCACCAGCAGACTATACCTACTCCAGCTATTATTTAAACTAATATTATATTGATACTTTAGTCTAAGCTTGAACTAGGCACTCTGCTCAGTAGTGTAGTGCTTTCCTCAATGAAGCACTATTATAGGGAGACGTCATAAGGGGTTGGTCTGATATTGTTAGACTCGTACCAATGTGTTTCATTTAACATTTATAGCAGCGTGTGCTACCCTGGGGCTACACTAAACTGGTCATAAAGCGTATTGCTTTGTAGCAGAGTACAGTTAACCTTTTATTCATTTGAAGTGACTAGCCGTATAGTGGGACTATTAAAAACTACTGTCTACCTTTATAGATTAAGTTAAGCACAGTTAACCTTTATCTACTCCAACCATATACTGGAGTTATTTCCTGCTGAGATCAGCCCTTCAATATAACCTTATTATCTCTATCATTATTGTATGGAGAGAATAAGGCTTTTTTGTTTTTTACTGGTTACCATCTAGATGCTGTAGGATTATTTATAAATGTGTTTGAATGGACTATACTGTAGTCCTTATTGAAACTAGTAAGACCTGTTCACACCTTACTCCAATTTCCACTATTTTATCTAGAAGATCTGGAAATTCAAGACTTCATAGGGATATACTAAACTGATGAACTCAGGTGTCATTTACCATAATAAACATAAGAATTATTTCAGCCATGAGCCAAGATCGCCTTAATTATCTACCTTGATATATCGAGTCACTTCTGACTAGTTTTAACTTTTGTTGTATATATTTACTTGTTAGTTAAAGTCACTATCCCTTCCATTTTACCATATATTTTTGAATTATGTACCTATTAAAGATATACATTTTAATTCATCCAAATACACAGATCACGAGTGCAATACTGCAGAGCCTGTTCTCCCCTATATGTTACTACATTTTCAAGACTATTAAATATGTATGAAATGATAAAACAGTCAAAGGCACTGGTCAAGAAGGTGTCGGAGTGCTCACTTTTATGAGTCCATGTTTTCATTTAATTGGATCCTTGTCACTGATGTCCATGCCCTCTTTATCCCTTTGCTGCCAGTGGGATCTGCTCTGCAATGCGATTCAGACAATGCTGGCAGCAAAGGGGTTAATTCATATTAAAGGCTAAGGGGCCTATTCAGGAAACTTCGATAAATGAACAAGCTTTCTGAGCAGTTCCCGTACGATTTGGCAGGGCTGGTATTCAGAAAGCTCCGACGACCTGCAAAACTCATACGGGAAGTGCATCTCCCCGAGCGGTAGCGCTTCTGCTCAAACACACCGAGCGGGAGCTGAAAAACAGCTCCAACTTGTGTTTTTGAGAAAATCACCCTTTTCTTGTAACTCTGATGAGATCATCGAGGCTCTGAACTTGCAAGCTTATCACAGATCTCATCTTTACACCTCAAGGGTGGCTTTGGACAGATTTTAATTGCACTACTCACAAAAGCATATGCTTTATTTAATCCATGCAGGGCTTTCTCACATTTTTCATTAGTCCATGGGACAATAATGACATATACAGGCATACCCCGCATCAATGTACGCAATGGGTCCGGAGCATGTATGTAAAGCAAAAATGTACTTAAAGTGAAGCACTGCCTTTTTCCACTTATCGATGCATGTCCAGTACTGCAGTCGTCATATACAGTACGTGCAGAACTGATGTAAATAACGCATTTGTAACAGGCTCTATAGTCTCTGTCACGGTGAGATTATGGCAGGCTGTATAGTCACACATAAATATATATAACAGTTGATATATATTTATCACTGGGTCTGAACTGGGACGAGACTTTAGATATGATAAAATATAATTTATTCCTTGATGAAGGTGAACACACAAAAATGTACAAATAACAGGCAAAATATAAACACTTACTTAAAATGGAAATGATGAAGCAGTCACAGCTGGACTGGCAGTTCATATAGCACTCTTCATAGTCATCAAGACACCAAAGACATGAAAAGACCTCTGGCAGGAAGACAGTGCATCGTGTTTCTCTCAGCAATCAAGATGGTATAGAACAGACTGAACAACACTCAACACTGGATAAGGGTTTGACCACAGATTATATACCTTTTGTGGCCCTATCCTTAACCTTAAACACAGGTGATTGGTTTCCAATTACCTCCAGCCACTCACTAACCTGGGAACACATTTTGATCCATGCCCCCCTGCTTGTTGGGACATGCGCAGTAGAGCTCTGGGGTCTCATTTCTATAACCCCTCCTCTACCTTAGAAATGCCAGCTAGTCTACCAAATGGAGTACCTGGCAGGAAATCCTTTGTTGTGAGGTGTGAAATGGAACACTTGAAGACTGCTCTGGTTTGAGGAGTCTCCACCCTTATGCAAACAGTAGAGGTGACAAAATCCTTTGAACAATACTTAAGTCCTAGACATTGGGTCGCCTCTAGGGCCATCTTCTATCCTGGTTTGCAAAGGAATGTTCTCTGGGTTCTATCCATACCTTGGGACACAGTATTAAACATAAAACATAAACGTATTAAAATATCCGGTTCTGCTGGGTCCAGCAGGTCCAAACTTCCCAGTTCTTAATGTCGGAACTGGGACACCATATGGTCCAAAAAGCGACGTGCTACGACCTTCGGAACCGGAGTTACACAAATGCACCTTAAATCATTTTTCATTTTAATACAAAATTCTCCGCTAAAAGAAATCTCAGCTTTTCACTAAATCCCCATTGAAAACAACGGGCTCCGCTGCCATGGGTTTCAATGGAGCAACTCCGCCGTTGTAGTCAATGGAGTTTCCTGCCACAGACTATCAATGGGGAACCGCCGCCATTGAAGTCTATGAGAAAAACCACAAATCATTACCTTTGTCCATACTCCGTCTGGTTGGTCTGAGGGGGCTGGGAATGGGCATGCATTAAAGCCAGAACCTTGGCTACATGCCACCCAAATCCCATCCCTCTGGGCATTCCAGAACCGGAGATATGGACTTACACATTTCAACATTTTACACTTAGTCATTTTTTCACCATGCGGCTTTTCCCCCATTAGAATCAATGGTAAAAGTCCTGAACTTTCAAGGGGGTCCATACTCCGTCGGGTTGGTCCAAGAGGGTCAGGGATGGTTCTGCAGTGATGCCGGAGCAGTGACTACAGGTACCCCAAGCCTTGATCCTCTGGTCCCTCCGGAACCGGAGATATGGATTCCTAAATTACAGCATTTCACACTTAGTCATTTTTCGGAGCTGTTTCTGCCGCCGCCATTGAAGCCTATGGCGCGACCCGCTCTTCTCGGTTCGACCCTTATCGGGGGTCCAGGATACGGGGACCCGGTTGTGGTCGAGTGGGGGGAGGTCTAGGAACTAGGGACAGAAAGAATTTTATTTCTAGGGCCCCCAGAACAGTTTATTCCCACGCCACTTGTCGTTGAACTTGACTTGTAAGTGATCAAAGCTCTCCTATTGAAATGTATCCGCTTTGCGGTTAAGCGGTTTGGAAGGCAGCCAACTCGTTCCTGGAAAGCTCTTTCGAGGGTTTCTCCATTGAAGTCAATGAGCCCATAGACTTTCAATGGGAAACCGCCGCTCTCCCTCTCGGACGCCATCTGCTGGTCTTCTCAGGGACCGGACTTCACAGCAAGATTCACCATTAAAAAGCATTGAGCCCTAATGGCGGCCTATGGGAACCTGCAAAATGGGCTATAATCACTATACCACTATTAACCCTTGTGCTCCCGGATGGATCCCAGTGTGTGTGTGATGCAGACACTGATTAACAATAAAACATGGGGAACAGTGGAATATACATTTTCAGGTTATGACAAGGGTTAAATCACACATCTGGGCCTCAGCCCAGTTAACCCCTTGTCTCCCTGGTGAGGTTAGAGGGTGGCCAATTGGGGTGTAACCCCTTTAATCCTGGGCCAAATCCTCTCCATCGTCACAGTCTCCCAGCTTGCGCACAGCTTTGGTACAGGTAGGGAGCTGGTATTGCTGTTCAGGACGTGCTGACAGGCGCATGCGCAAGCTGCCGTTTGCCTATTGGGCGAGATGTCCTTACTCGCGAGTGTACTTAAAGTGAGTGTCCTTAAACCGGGGTATGCCTGTATTCAGTTTAGATACCAGCAAAATGTTCTTTCTTTTTTTTTTTCTATATGTAAGGCCTATCTTTTTACCTGCAGCAAACTTCTATAGGGAGGAGCGCGGTATTATGTACAGTTTCTCACAAATATTAGGCAATCCTTATCCTTCCTGCATACTCCCTAAAGGCATTTTAATATAGTATCACTGAAACATCATAGGGGTAGGTTTATTGGCTCACCTGCTTTACATAGCAGTTACTGAGCCCCTACCAATTTTCCAATTAGTGCAGGTATAATAAACCCCAGTGTCAGTCTGCACATAACCCTCCATTGAAGAGTACTGTAGGTGAATGTATAAGGCTGACAGAAACAAATCTTTGTAAGTTTTATTATATTCACACCAGGGAATTTGTGCACCCACAGTTTACCTCTGTACGCAATGGGTCCAGAGCATGTATGTAAAGCAAAAATGTACTTAAAGTGAAGCATTTCCTTTTTCCACTTATCGATGCATGTCCAGTACTGCAGTCGTCATATACAGTACGTGCAGAACCGATGTAAATAACGCATTTGTAACAGGCTCTATAGTCTCTGTCACGGTGAGATTATGGCAGGCTGTATAGTCACACATAAATATATATAACAGTTGATATATATTTATCACTGGGTCTGAACTGGGACGAGACTTATATATGATAAAATATAATTTATTCCTTGATAAAGGTGAACACACAAAAATGTACAAATAACAGGCAAAATATAAACACTTACTTAAAATGGAAACGATGAAGCAGTCACAGCTGGACTGGCAGTTCATATAGCACTCTTCATAGTCATCAAGACACCAAAGACATGAAAAGACCTCTGGCAGGAAGACAGTGCATCGTGTTTCTCTCAGCAATCAAGATGGTATAGAACAGACTGAACAACACTCAACACTGGATAAGGGTTTGACCACAGATTATATACCTTTTGTGGCCCTATCCTTAACCTTAAACACAGGTGATTGGTTTCCAATTACCTCCAGCCACTCACTAACCTGGGAACACATTTTGATCCATGCCCCCCTGCTTGTTGGGACATGCGCAGTAGAGCTCTGGGATCTCATTTCTATAACCCCTCCTCTACCTAAGAAATGCCAGCTAGTCTACCAAATGGAGTACCTGGCAGGAAATCCTTTGTTGTGAGGTGTGAAATTGAACACTTGAAGACTGCTCTGGTTTGAGGAGTCTCCACCCTTGCAAACAATAGAGGTGACAAAATCCTTTGAACAATACTTAAGTCCTAGACATTGGGTCGCCTCTAGGGCCATCTGCTATCCTGGTATGCAAAGGAATTTCCTCTGGGTTCTATCCATACCTTGGGACACAGTATTAAACATAAAACATAAACGTATTAAAATATCCGGTTCCGCTGGGTCCAGCAGGTCCAAACTTCCCAGTTCTCAATGTCGGAACTGGGACACCATATGGTCCAAAAAGTGACATGCTACGACCTTCGGAACCGGAGTTACACAAATGCACCTTAAATCATTTTTCATTTTAATACAAAATTCTCCGCTAAAAGAAATCTCAGCTTTTCACTAAATCCCCATTGAAAACAACAGGCTCCGCCACCATGGGTTTCAATGGAGCAACTCCGCCGTTGTAGTCAATGGAGTTTCCTGCCACAGACTTTCAATGGGGAACCATCGCCATTGAAGTCTATGAGAAACTCCACAAATCTTTACCTTCGTCCATACTCAGTCTGGTTGGTCTGAGGGGGCTGGGAATGGGCATGCATTAAAGCCGGAACCTTGGCTACATGCCACCCAAATCCGATCCCTCTGGGCATTCCAGAACCGGAGATATGGACTTACACATTTCAACATTTTACACTTAGTCATTTTTTCACCATGCGGCTTTTCCCCCATTAGAATCAATGGTAAAAGTCCCGAACTTTCAAGGTGGTCCATACTCCGTCGGGTTGGTCCAAGAGGGTCAAGGATGGTTCTGCAGTGATGCCGGAGCAGTGACTACAGGTACCCCAAGCCTTGATCCTCTGGTCCCTCCGGAACCGGAGATATGGATTCCTAAATTACAGCATTTCACACTTAGTCATTTTTCGGAGCTGTTTCTGCCGCCGCCATTGAAGCCTATGGCGCGACCCGCTCTTCTCGGTTCGACCCTTATCGGGGGTCCAGGATACGGGACCCGGTTGTGGTCGAGTGGGGGGAGGTCTAGGAACTAGGGACAGAAAGAATTTTATTTCTAGGGCCCCCAGAACAGTTTATTCCCACGCCACTTGTCGTTGAACTTGACTTGTAAGTGATCAAAGCTCTCCTATTGAAAATGTATCCGCTTTGCGGTTAAGCGGTTTGGAAGGCAGCCAACTCGTTCCTGGAAAGCTCTTTCGAGGGTTTCTCCATTGAAGTCAATGAGCCCATAGACTTTCAATGGGAAACCGCCGCTCTCCCTCTCGGACGCCATCTGCTGGTCTTCTCAGGGACCGGACTTCACAGCAAGATTCACCATTAAAAAGCATTGAGCCCTAATGGCGGCCTATGGGAACCTGCAAAATGGTGCCTGAAAAGGCGGGAAAATTACACAAAGGGCTATAATCACTATACCACTATTAACCCTTGTGCTCCCGGATGGATCCCAGTGTGTGTGTGATGCAGACACTGATTAACAATAAAACATGGGGAACAGTGGAATATACATTTTCAGGTTATGACAAGGGTTAAATCACACGTCTGGGCCTCAGCCCAGTTAACCCCTTGTCTCCCTGGTGAGGTTAGAGGGTGGCCAATTAGGGTATAACCCCTTTAATCCCGGGCCAAATCCTCTCCATCGTCACAGTCTCCCAGCTTGCGCACAGCTTCGGTACAGGTAGGGAGCCGGTATTGCTGTTCAGGACATGCTGACAGACGCATGCGCGAGCTGCCGTTTGCCTATTGGGTGAGATGTCCTTACTCGCGAGTGTACTTAAAGTGAGTGTCCTTAAACCGGGGTATGCCTGTATTCAGTTTAGATACCAGCAAAATTTTCTTTCTTTTTGTTTTTCTATATGTAAGGCCTATCTTTTTACCTGCAGCAAACTTCTATAGGGAGGAGCGCGGTATTATGTACAGTTTCTCACAAATATTAGGCAATCCTTTTCCTTCCTGCATACTCCCTAAAGGCATTTTAATATAGTATCACTGAAACATCATAGGGGTAGGTTTATTGGCTCACCTGCTTTACATAGCAGTTACTGAGCCCCTACCAATTTTCCAATTAGTGCAGGTATAATAAACCCCAGTGTCAGTCTGCACATAACCCTCCATTGAAGAGTAGGTGAATGTATAAGGCTGACAGAAAGAAATCTTTGTAAGTTTTATTATATTCACACCAGGGAATTTGTGTACCCACAGTTTACCTCTACAGTAAGGTAACTATGATAATGGCTTTGGCCAGATTTTAATTGCACTACTCACAAAAGCATATGCTTTATTTAACCCCTTCAGGGCTTTCTCACATTTTTCACTAGTCCATGGGACAATAATTACATATATTCAGTGTAGATACCTGCGACATTTGGTTATGCCTTGATGTGGCTTGCAGGCTTATCACTCTTTGGCCAAAGGGTTTAACAAAATAACCCTTATTCATGAGATCGAACAAGAAAACATTGGCAAACACTAGTCCCAAAAGAGGGGGATCAGTGGTCCAGTAAAGTCCCTAATGTAACAGCACTCAATAACACTGAAGTCTATAGTATATTGTATAGTAAC
>NW_027455766.1:0-2500 GCF_040206685.1 Ascaphus truei
AAAAGGGAGCGGGGGGGAGAAAGGGGAGCGGGGGGGGGGGGAGAAAGGGGAGCGGGGGGGGGGGAGAAAGGGAGCGGGGGGGAAAGGGGAGCGGTGGGGGGGAAAGGGGAGCAGGGGGGGAAAGGTAGCGGGGGGGGAAAGGGGAGCGGGAGAAAGGGGAGGGGGGTGAAAGGGAGGGGGGAGGGAAAGGGGAGGAGGGGGGAGGGAAAGGGGAGGAGGGGGGAGGGGGGAGGGAAAGGGGAGGAGGGGGGAGGGAAAGGGGAGGAGGGGGGAGGGAAAGGGAGGAGGGGGGAGGGAAAGGGGAGGAAGGGGGGAGGGGAAAGGGGAGGAGTGGGGAGGGAAAGGGGAGGAGTGGGGAGGGAAAGGGGAGGAGGGGGGAGGGAAAGGGGAGGAGGGGGGAGGGAAAGGGGAGGAGGGGGGAAGGAAAGGGGAGGAGGGGGGAGGGAAAGGGGAGCTGGGGAGGGAAAGGGGAGCGGGGGGAGGGGAAAGGGGAGGAGGGGGGAGGGAAAGGGGAGGAGGGGGGATGGAAAGGGGAGAGAAGGGGGCGGGGGGGAAGGGGAGCGGGGGGAAAGGGAGCGGGGGGGAAAGGGGAGCGGGGGGGGGGGGAAAGGGGAGCGGGGGGGGGGGAAAGGGAGCGGGGGGGGGGGAAAGGGGAGCGGGGGGGGGGGGAAAGGGGAGCGGGGGGGGGGGAAAGGGGACGGGGGGGGGAAAGGGGAGCGGGGGGGGGGAAAGGGGAGCGGGGGGGGGGAAAGGGGAGCGGGGGGAAGGGGCGGGGGGGGAAAGGGGAGCGGGGGGGGGGGGAAGAGGGAGCGGGGGGTAGGGAAAGGGGAGTGCGGGGGTAGGGAAAGGGGAGTGCGGGGGTAGGGAAAGGGGAGCGGGGGGGAGGGAAAGGGGAGCGGGGGGAGGGAAAGGGGAGCGGGGGGGAGGGAAAGGAGAGCGGGGGGGAGGGAAAGGGGAGCGGGGGGGAGGGAAAGGGGAGTGGGGAGGGAAAGGGGAGTGGGGAGGGAAAGGGGAGTGGGGGGGGAAAGGGGAGTGGGGGGGGGGTGGAGAGCAGTGGGCATATGTATTGTCATAATTTATATATGTGCATGTCCCCCCCCCTCCGTGCATCCGTCCCCCTGCTGGTTTGGCTGGTGCCCCCCCCCCGTGACTCGGCCCCCACTCCCCGTGACTCCCCCCGTTCCCTGTGACTCGCGGCTCGCCCCCCCGTTCCCTGTAACTCCTCCCCCCCCCCGTTCCCTGTGACTCGCGGCTCGCCCCCCCGTTCCCTGTGACTCGCGGCTCGCCCCCCCCCGTTCCCTGTGACTCCTCCCCCCCCATTCCCTTTGACTCGCGGCTCGCCCCCCCCCCCCCCGTGGCGCCCGCTTGGTCCCCCGATGTGCCGTCCGGCTGAGTGAGGCGCGTGCAGGCGGCGGCAGGAAGCGCCCTGTGTGGGCCTGAGGCGCGAGGCTGCGCGGACAGTTACTCGCGCCATAAGCTGAGGCGGGACGCGCTGTGACTTACCTTAGGGGGAGGTAGCGCCGGGGAGGTAAGGGAGCGGCTGGGGTAGGAGAGCTGCGCTTCCCGTCCGGAGCCGGTGCAGGGCAGCGCACGTGATGGGGGGATGGGGGGCGGTGTGTGTGTGTGTGTGTGTGTGTGTGTATGTGTGTGTGTGTGTGTGTGTGTGTGTGTGTGTGTGTGTGTGTGTGTGTGTGTGTGTGTGTGTGTGTGTGTGTGTGTGTGTGTGTGTGTGTGTGTGTGTGTGTGTGTGTGTGTGTGTGGCCCGTCACTCCGCCTCAGGCCAGTGAGAGGTGTGCGGGGGCGGGCATGGCCTGAGCCGGAGTGACAGGCCAAAGGTGCTATGCGATTGGCCCTTGGGACGCAGACATACAGTGCTTTCAAAAATATATAGTAGATATATATATAGCTCTCAGGATCGGGCCTTATTACCTCCTGTATCTGTCTGTGTGTTTGTCCTTATTCCTTTGTCATTCTGTATATGTAATATACATATACATATATACATAGCTCTGTACCCCCAATGTGCCGCGCTGTACAAAGAAACAATTCTGTGTGTATTAGATATGTTATGGGTGCATATATATATATACATACACATATACATACATACACATACACATACACATACACAGTGGGTATATACATCTGCAGTGCAGGGATCAGCCACAGGAGGGCAGTGCAGGCGTCCAGACGGGGATCTGCCCTGGGGTGTAGCAGGAAGTTTGGGAATCCTTTACAACTCAACACACATGATATAGAATAAACTGTTTAATAAGACACTCAGCCTGAGGCGCAAGGAGCGCCTGTCTCTATATACCTCTATATACCTCTAGGACTGTCTATTTGGGTACATGGCTTATACACTCTGAAACAGATCTATACCTATAGGACATGTGGTGTGTGTATATATGTATGTGTGTGTGTATATATATATATATATATACACACACACACACACACACACTAAGACTTGTCTTATCTGTACCTCTAGGTATATACA
>NW_027455766.1:7500-31136 GCF_040206685.1 Ascaphus truei
TCTCACCCGACTCTCGTCTTCTCACCCGACTCTCGCCTTCTCACCCGACTCTCGCCTTCTCACCCGACTCTCGCCTTCTCACCCGACTCTCGCCTTCTCACCCGACTCTCGCCTTCTCACCCGACTCTCGCCTTCTCACCCGACTCTCGCCTTCTCAACCGACTCTCGCCTTCTCAACCGACTCTCGCCCTCTCACCCGACTCTCGCCTTCTCACCCGACTCTCGCCCTCTCACCCGACTCTCGCCCTCTCACCCGACTCTCGCCCTCTCACCCGACTCTCGCCCTCTCACCCGACTCTCGCCCTCTCACCCGACTCTCGCCCTCTCACCCGACTCTCGCCCTCTCACCAGACTCTCGCCCTCTCACCCGACTCTCGCCCTCTCACCCGACTCTCGCCCTCTCACCCGACTCTCGCCCTCTCACCCGACTCTCGCCTTCTCACCCGACTCTCGCCTTCTCACCCGACTCTCGCCTTCTCACCCGACTCTCGCCATCTCACCCTCTCAGCCAAGATTGAATTGGAGGATCTCAAGACTCTCGCCCTCTCACCCATCACTCGCCACTGCAAACACTAAAAACAGAGCACGTCTGACAGAATGGTGGCTAATCTGACAGAATGGTGGCTAATCTGAAGCAGAAATATGAGGAGGCCCTGAAGGAGATTACAGTCTTTCAGCAGGAGGTTCGCGATCGCCATAGAGAGGTGGAAGTCTCTCAGAATGAGGTTCATGCTCTCCGCATAGCACTGGATGCCTCACACCACGAGATCGGCAGCTGCCGCACAGACCTGGAAGTCTCCAAAAAGGAACTTCACAGTCTCGCTGAGGAGCTGGACAATTCTAAAGAAACTATTGTCAATCTTGATACAGATCTCAAAGTCTCTCAGAAGGAGCTTCAGACCCTCAACCTAGAGGTAGAAGTCTCACACCAGGAGACAGTCAGTCTCCAAGCAGAGGTGCGAAAATGGAAGAGGAATGCAAGGAGGCCCTGAATATTACAGAGATGAAAAAGAAAAAATATAAGACTGAAAGAAGAACATTCTGATTTGACAGACCACGTCAATGGAAAGAATGAAAAGCTGCACGAGCTTAAAGAAATAAATAGACTTTTGGAAACTGAGAAGTTTGCTGCAGAGCACCGACTGCAGAACCAACCGCAAGGTCTGCGTACACACCTCCAGAAGGCCGAGGAGAAGCAGCAAACTCTGCAGGTAGACAATCTGCAGGCTGTTAAAGAAATACAAGTGCTGCAGGAACGTCTGATGACCCAGTATGTCCCCGCAAAGCAGTATGAGAAACTGAAAGCTACCCTGAGCATCACCAAAGCATCGCTAGAGGTCAAGCTTAGAACCCAGGTGACTCAGCACAAAAGGGAGCACAAGAAGGTCCAGAAACTGAGACAAGTAGCTGCAGCCCGAGCAATGAAATTCACAGTGCTCCACAATATAATGAAGGAGACGTGGAAGCAAGCTCAGAGAAAGCACAGTGAAGAGATAAAGACCCTGAGAGGAGAATTGCAGGATGCACTCAAGAAACAGGGATCTCTCGAGGATGAGATTACAGTTTTACAGGAAAAGGTATTAACCCTGCCCAAGCGTCCGTATCAGACAGCAACTAAAACCCATGAAGACAAGGGTACAGTGAGAGCTGGGAATACCGCTCATCTGAAAAACAAGGTTGCAAAGTCTGAACCACCTAAACAAGCACTAGCAAAACCTTCAGCCACCCAGCAGGCAACAAAAGAAGGTACACGTGCTGAATCAAAACCAGAAGAATCCTTAGCTGATGAAGCTGAAAAGATGGGACATTCTCTGGAAGTGGGTGTGGAATTGCAACTTAATCCCAAAGAAGCTGAACTGACAACACCATGGAGTGGAAAAAGTGCAGAGAGACAGCTTCAAGAGCGGAAAACTCACAGGGCTGTTCTTACACGCTCTGCAACTGTCGCTATACAATCTGCCTACAAAAAAAGGAGCGCCCGACGCGAGGGAAATCTCATGACCACGCAGTCAGTAATAAGACGATACTTGGAAAAAGTCTTCCTCGAGCGACTGAGGGGTGCTGATCTCAAGCATCTTCGGGAGGAGACACGAATAAACTGGAGAAAGGGCTCCAATCCAAGCGGGACTGAGGGTTCTCTTCCTCCATCCACTCTCATTCAAGTCACAGAGATATCTCGAATAAGGCCACAGGCATGGTCAGCGCTTAGGCGCTGACCCGCGCTGACGCTCGACAGTAGCCCCTGCAGCCGCAATGAGAGCGGCTTTAGCAGGGGCTCGCGCACGCTTCCGCAGGCGTGCGGAAGCGTGCTGACTTTCACCCGACAGTGACATTTTAGATTGAGCGCTGAGTCCGCTCACGTGACCTCCAAAGCAGCCAATGAGGAGAGGTGAGTGGAGCAGGGGGAGAGATGTGGACGGGAGCGGGGTGAGTTGTTTCGTGGGGGAGGGGGAGAAGAAGTGTCCCAAGGGGATGGGGGAGAGACTGCCTGCCAGCGGGGTGGGTGAGTTTATGCTCGGGGGGGTTGGGGGGGAAGTGTCCCAAGTACCGCCTCCCGTCCTGCACCCCACCTCCCGCCCGCCTCACAAGCGCGCTCACTGCCTCGCCAGCCAGGACAGGACAAAGCTCCTGCTTGCGCTGGCCAGGCACAGTGTGAGCGCGCCTCAGCATGAGAGGCAGGAGTATGGACGCGGCCTAAGAGTGGAAGGATGGACTTCGGCCATGGTAAGCCCGAGTGTTCCCACAAACAAGGGAGGTATGTAACAGGAACTTATCTCTTTAAAGCAACTTGCCTCTAATCCAGCAGTGTGCTGGTTAATTGTTGATGTGCAATCAACCAACTCCACCTGCCTAATCACAGCTCTCTCAGAAATAGCCTGCTCTGAGACACAGGAAGGGGATTCCTTAGTCTCACAATTGGGGGCTGAACCAAGGAAGGACAGACGGATTTTTCCTTAGTCCACACTGGACTGACCAGAGGAACAGATGTCTTGAGCTGCAGGAGGACTGGACTGTATGCTGATAGCAAGACAAGGGGACCAGACCTCTAAAACCTGGACAGACATTGCCGTAGTACACAAAGGTGCTGACCCACGAGAGCAGAGAGGCTTCCCCCTACAGCTACAAGA
The DNA here is from genome assembly GCF_040206685.1 of Ascaphus truei. NCBI lineage: Eukaryota > Metazoa > Chordata > Amphibia > Anura > Ascaphidae > Ascaphus > Ascaphus truei. Next base: position 10,629 of record NW_027455766.1, read on the forward strand.
GATAGATAAGACTTTCTTATGGGACTGCTATATATCTGTATATATATTTGGGGCTGGTAGTTAGCTTAGCTAACCACCCAGTTGGAGAGGGCTGGACTACATGTGTAGATATTCTCCAAAGTGGAGTAGGTTTTCTTTTGCTTCATTTAAATAGTTTGCTGTGTTAAAGGGACAGGCGCAATAAAGCCTAATTTTAGTTTCACTTTAAACTCCATTGTGTACCTCTGAACTTAGCTCCTATTACCCCATATAACCGCTCCTTATAATTCCTCCTATTCCTCCATATACCCGCTCCCTAGAACTCCTCCTATTACCCCATATAACCGCTCCCTATAACTCCTCCTATTACCCCATATAACCGGTATCTATAACTCCTCCTATTGCTCCATATAACCCCTCCCTATAACTCCTCCTATTACCTCCTAGGGAGGTGAGGTGCCCACCTGCAGGTAGTGAGAGGGCAGAGGGAGGTGCCCACCTGCAGGTAGTGAGGGGGAGGGAGGTGCCCACCTGCAGGTAGTGAGGGGGGAGGGAGGTGCCCACCTGCAGGTAGTGAAGGGGAGAGAGAGGTGCCCACCTGCAGGTAGTGAGAGGGGAGAGGGAGGTGCCCACCTGCAGGTAGTGAGGGGGGAGGGAGGTGCCCACCTGCAGGTAGTGAGGGGGAGAGGGAGGGGCCCACCTGCAGGTAGTGAGGGGGGAGGGAGGTGCCCACCTGCAGGTAGTGAGGGGGGAGAGGGAGGTGCCCACCTGCAGGTAGTGAGGGAGAGAGGGAGGTGCCCACCTGCAGGTAGTGAGGGGGAGAGGGAGGTGCCCATCTGCAGGTAGTGAGGGGGGAGGGAGGTGCCCACCTGCAGGTAGTGAGGGGGGAGGGAGGGGCACACCTGCAGGTAGTGAGGGGGGAGGGAGGTGCCCCCCTGCAGGTAGTGAGGGGGAGAGGGGGGTGCCCACGTGCAGGTAGTGAGGGGGGAGGGGGATGGGCCCACCTGCAGGTAGTGAGGTGGGGAGGGAGGGGCCCACCTGCAGGTAGTGAGGGGGAGGTGCCCACCTGCAGGTAGTGAGGGGAGAGGGAGGTGCCGACGTGCAGGTAGTGAGGGGGGAGAGGGAGGTGCCCACCTGCAGGTAGTGAGGGGGGGGAGGTGCCCACCTGCAGGTAGTGAGGGAGGGAGGTGCCCACCTGCAGGTAGTGAGGGGGGGAGAGAGGTGCCACCCTGCAGGTAGTGAGGGGGAGAGGGAGGTGCCCACCTGCAGGTAGTGAGGGGGAGAGAGAGGTGCCCACCTGCAGGTAATGAGAGGGGGAGGGAGGTGCCCACCTGCAGGTAGTGAGGGGGAGGGAGGTGCCCACCCATAGGTAGTGAGGGGGGAGAGGGAGGTGCCCACCTGCAGGTAGTGAGGGGGAGAGGGAGGTGCCCACCTGCAGGTAGTGAGGGGGGAGAGGGAGGTGCCCACCTGCAGGTAGTGAGGGGGGAGAGGGAGGTGCCCACCTGCAGGTAGTGAGGGGGGGAGGGAGGTGCCCACTTGCAGGTAGTGAGGGGGGAGGGAGGTGCCCACCTGCAGGTAGTGAGGGGGGAGGGAGGTGCCCACCTGCAGGTAGTGATGGGGGGAGGGAGGTGCCCACCTGCAGGTAGTGAGGGGGGGAGGTGGTGGGACAGCCAGTGCAGGTTGTGAGGGGGGGGGGAGGTGGTGGGACAGCCAGCACAGGTAGTGAGGGGGGGGAGGTGGGACAGCCAGCGCAGGTAGTGAGGGGGGGGAGGTGGTGGGACAGCCAGCGCAGGTAGTGAGGGGGGGGAGGTGGTGGGACAGCCACCGCAGGTAGTGAGGGGGAGGGAGGTGGGACAGCCAGCGCATGTAGTGAGGGGGGGGGGAGGTGGCGGGAGAGCAAGCGCAGGTAGTAAGGGGGGGGGAGGTGGTGGGACAGCCAGCGCAGGTAGTGAGGGGGGGGGAGGTGAGACAGCCAGCGCAGGTAGTGAGGGGGGGGAGGTGGGACAGCCAGCGCAGGTAGTGAGGGGGGGGGGGAGGTGGTGGGACAGCCAGCGCAGGTAGTGAGATTGGGGAGGTGGTGGGACAGCAAGTGCAGGTTGTGAGGGGGGGAGGTGGGACAGCCAGTGCAGGTTGTGAGGGGGGGAGGTGGGACAGCCAGTGCAGGTAGTGAGGGGGGGGTGATACAGCCAGCGCAGGTAGTGAGGGGGGGGAGGTGGGACAGCCAGCGCTGGTAGTGAGGGGGGGGTGGGACAGCCAGCGCAGGTAGTGAGGGGGGGGTGGGACAGCCAGCGCAGGTAGTGAGGGGGGGGAGGTGGTGTGACAGCCAGCGCAGGTAGTGAGGGGGGGAGGTGGTAGGACAGCCAGCGCAGGTAGTGAGGGGGGGGAGATGGGACAGCCTGCACAGGTAGTAGGGGGGGAGGTGGTGGGGCAGCCAGCGCAGGTAGTGAGGGGGGGGGGGTGGGACCGCCAGTGCAGGTAGTGAGGGGGGGGGAGGTGGGACAGCCGGCGCAGGTAGTGAGGGGGGGGGACAGCCAGCGCAGGTAGTGAGGGGGGGGAGGTGGGACAGCCAGCGCAGGTAGTGAGGGGGGGGAGGTGGTGGGACAGCCAGCGCAGGTAGTGAGGGGGGGGAGGTGGTGGGACAGCCAGCGCAGGTCGTGAGGGGGGGGGGAAGGTGGTGGGACAGCCAGCGCAGGTAGTGAGGGGGGGGGGACAACCAGCGCAGGTAGTGAGGGGGGGGGAGGTGAAACAGCCAGCGCAGGTAGTGAGGGGGGGGGGGGGGACAGCCAGCGCAGGTAGTGAGGCGGGGGGAGGTGGGACAGCCAGCGCAGGTAGTGAGGGGGGGGAGGTGGTGGGACAGCAAGCGCAGCTAGTGAGGGGGGGGAGGTGGGACAGCCAGCGCAGGTAGTGAGGGAGGGGAGGGGGGACAGCCAGCGCAGGTAGTGAGGGGGGGAGGTGGGACAGCCAACGCAGGTAGTGAGGGGGGGGAGAGGTGGGACAGCCAGCGCAGGTAGTGAGTGGGGGGGAGGTGAGACAGCCAGCGCAGGTAGTGAGGGGGGGGAGGTGAGACAGCCAGCGCAGGTAGTGAGGGGGGGAGGTGGTGGGACAGCTAGCGCAGGTAGTGAGGGGGGGGGGATGAGACAGCCAGTGCAGGTAGTGAGGGGGGGGGGTGGGACAGCCAGCGCAGGTAGTGAGAGGGGGGGTGGTGGGACAGCCAGCGCAGGTAGTGAGGGGGGAGGGAGGTGGGACAGCCAGCGCAGGTAGTGAGAGGGGGGGGGGGACAGCCAGCGCAGGTAGTGAGGGGGGGGGAGGTGGGACAGCCAGCGCTGGTAGTGAGGGGGGGGTGGGACAGCCAGCGCAGGTAGTGAGGGGGGGGTGGGACAGCCAGCGCAGGTAGTGAGGGGGGGGGAGGTGAGACAGCCAGCGCAGGTAGTGAGGGGAGGGGGGGACAGTCAGCGCAGGTAGTGAGTGGGGAGGTGGTGGGACAGCCAGCGCAGGTAGTGAGGGGGGGGGGGGGACAGCCAGCGCAGGTAGTGAGGGTGGGGGGAGGTGGTGGGACAGCCAGCTCAGGTAGTGAGGGGGGGGGTGGGACAGCCAGCGCAAGGAGTGAGGGGGGGGAGGTGGGACAGCCAGCACAGGTAGTGAGGGGGGGGGGACAACCAGCGCAGGTAGTGAGGGGGGGGTGGGACAGCCAGCGCAGGTAGTGAGGGGGGGGTGGGACAGCCAGCGCAGGTAGTGAGGGGGGGGTGGGACAGCCAGCGCAGGTAGTGAGGGGGGGGGAGATGGGACAGCCTGCACAGGTAGTAGGGGGGGGAGGTGGTGGGGCAGCCAGCGCAGGTAGTGAGGGGGGGGGGGTGGGACCGCCAGTGCAGGTAGTGAGGGGGGGGGAGGTGGGACAGCCGGCGCAGGTAGTGAGGGGGGGGGGACAGCCAGCGCAGGTAGTGAGGGGGGGGTGGGACAGCCAGCGCAGGTAGTGAGGGGGGGGGAGATGGGACAGCCTGCACAGGTAGTAGGGGGGGGAGGTGGTGGGGCAGCCAGCGCAGGTAGTGAGGGGGGGGGGTGGGACCGCCAGTGCAGGTAGTGAGGGGGGGGGAGGTGGGACAGCCGGCGCAGGTAGTGAGGGGGGGGGACAGCCAGCGCAGGTAGTGAGGGGGGGGAGGTGGGACAGCCAGCGCAGGTAGTGAGGGGGGGGAGGTGGTGGGACAGCCAGCGCAGGTAGTGAGGGGGGGGAGGTGGTGGGACAGCCAGCGCAGGTCGTGAGGGGGGGGGGAAGGTGGTGGGACAGCCAGCGCAGGTAGTGAGGGGGGGGGGACAACCAGCGCAGGTAGTGAGGGGGGGGGAGGTGAAACAGCCAGCGCAGGTAGTGAGGGGGGGGGGGGGACAGCCAGCGCAGGTAGTGAGGCGGGGGGAGGTGGGACAGCCAGCGCAGGTAGTGAGGGGGGGGAGGTGGTGGGACAGCAAGCGCAGCTAGTGAGGGGGGGGAGGTGGGACAGCCAGCGCAGGTAGTGAGGGAGGGGAGGGGGGACAGCCAGCGCAGGTAGTGAGGGGGGGAGGTGGGACAGCCAACGCAGGTAGTGAGGGGGGGGAGAGGTGGGACAGCCAGCGCAGGTAGTGAGTGGGGGGGAGGTGAGACAGCCAGCGCAGGTAGTGAGGGGGGGGAGGTGAGACAGCCAGCGCAGGTAGTGAGGGGGGGAGGTGGTGGGACAGCTAGCGCAGGTAGTGAGGGGGGGGGGATGAGACAGCCAGTGCAGGTAGTGAGGGGGGGGGTGGGACAGCCAGCGCAGGTAGTGAGAGGGGGGGTGGTGGGACAGCCAGCGCAGGTAGTGAGGGGGGAGGGAGGTGGGACAGCCAGCGCAGGTAGTGAGAGGGGGGGGGGACAGCCAGCGCAGGTAGTGAGGGGGGGGGAGGTGGGACAGCCAGCGCTGGTAGTGAGGGGGGGGTGGGACAGCCAGCGCAGGTAGTGAGGGGGGGGTGGGACAGCCAGCGCAGGTAGTGAGGGGGGGGGAGGTGAGACAGCCAGCGCAGGTAGTGAGGGGAGGGGGGGACAGTCAGCGCAGGTAGTGAGTGGGGAGGTGGTGGGACAGCCAGCGCAGGTAGTGAGGGGGGGGGGGGACAGCCAGCGCAGGTAGTGAGGGTGGGGGGAGGTGGTGGGACAGCCAGCTCAGGTAGTGAGGGGGGGGGGTGGGACAGCCAGCGCAAGGAGTGAGGGGGGGGAGGTGGGACAGCCAGCACAGGTAGTGAGGGGGGGGGGGACAACCAGCGCAGGTAGTGAGGGGGGGGTGGGACAGCCAGCGCAGGTAGTGAGGGGGGGGTGGGACAGCCAGCGCAGGTAGTGAGGGGGGGGTGGGACAGCCAGCGCAGGTAGTGAGGGGGGGGAGGTGAGACAGCCAGCGCAGGTAGTGAGGGGGGGGGGGACAGTCAGCGCAGGTAGTGAGTGGGGAGGTGGTGGGACAGCCAGCGCAGGTAGTGAGGGGGGGGGGACAGCCAGCGCAGGTAGTGAGGGTGGGGGGAGGTGGTGGGACAGCCAGCTCAGGTAGTGAGGGGGGGGGTGGGACAGCCAGCGCAAGGAGTGAGGGGGGGGAGGTGGGACAGCCAGCACAGGTAGTGAGGGGGGGGGGACAACCAGCGCAGGTAGTGAGGGGGGGGAGGTGAGACAGCCAGCGCAGGTAGTGAGGGGGGGGGGGGACAGTCAGCGCAGGTAGTGAGTGGGGAGGTGGTGGGACAGCCAGCGCAGGTAGTGAGGGGGGGGAGACAGCCAGCGCAAGGAGTGAGGGGGGGGAGGTGGGACAGCCAGCGCAGGTAGTGAGGGGGGGGGGGAGGTGGGACAGCCAGCGCTGGTAGTGAGGGGGGGGGGAGGTGGTGGGACAGCTAGCGTAGGTAGTGAGGGGGTGGGGGACAGCCTGCACAGGTAGTGAGTGGGGGGGAAGTGAGACAGCCAGCGCAGGTAGTGAGGGGGGGGGGGTGGAGACAGCCAGCGCAGGTAGTGAGGGGGGGGAGGTGGGACAGCCAGCGCAGGTAGTGAGGGGGGGGAGGTGGTGGGACAGCCAGCACAGGTAGTGAGTGGGGGGGAGGTGGGACAGCCAGCGCAGGTAGTGAGGGGGGGGAGGTGGGACAGCCAGCGCAGGTAGTGAGGGGGGGGAGGTGATACAGCCAGCGCAGGTAGTGAGGAGGGGAGGTGGGACAGCCAGCGCAGGTAGTGAGGGGGGGGGGAGAGGTGGGACAGCCAGCGCAGGTAGTTAGTGGGGGGGAGGTGAGACAGCCAGCGCAGGTAGTGAGGGGGGGGGAGGTGGTGGGACAGCCAGCGCAGGTAGTGAGGGGGGGGGGGGAGGTGAGACAGCCAGCGCAGGTAGTGAGGGGGGGGGGTGGTACAGCCAGCGCAGGTAGTGAGAGGAGGGGTGGTGGGACAGCCAGCGCAGGTAGTGAGGGGGGAGGGAGGTGGGACAGCCAGCGCAGGTAGTGAGGGGGGGGGAGGTGGGACAGCCAGCGCAGGTAGTGAGGGGGGGAGGTGGTGGGACAGCCAGCGCAGGTAGTGAGGGGGGGGAGGTGGGACAGCCAGCGCAGGTAGTGAGGGGGGGGGGGAGGTGGGACAGCCAGCGCAGGTAGTGAGGGGGGGGGGGTGATACAGCCAGCGCAGGTAGTGAGGGGGTGGAGGTGGGACAGCCAGTGCAGGTAGTGAGGGGGGGAGGTGGGACAGCCAACGCAGGTAGTGAGGGGGTGGAGGTGGGACAGCCAGCGCAGGTAGTGAGGGGGGGAGGTGGGACAGCCAACGCAGGTAGTGAGGGGGGGGGAGAGGTGGGACAGCCAGCGCAGGTCGTGAGGGGGGGGGAGGTGGTGGGACAGCCAGCGCAGGTAGTGAGGGGGGGGAGAGGTGGTGGGACAGCCAGCGCAGGTAGTGAGGGGGGGGGGAGGTGGTGGGACAGCCAGCGCAGGTAGTGAGGGGGGGGGGAGGTGGTGGGACAGCCAGCGCAGGTAGTGAGGGGGGGAGGTGAGACAGCCAGTGCAGGTAGTGAGGGGGGGGAGGGGGGGGGGACAGTCAGCGCAGGTAGTGAGGGGGGGGGGGGTGGTGGGACAGCCAGCGTAGGTAGTGAGGGGGGGGGACAGCCAGCGCAGGTAGTGAGTGGGGGGGAGGTGAGACAGCCAGTGCAGGTAGTGAGGGGGGGGAGGTGGTGGGACAGCCAGCGCAGGTAGTGAGGGGGGGGGGAGGTGGTGGGACAGCCAGCGCAGGTAGTGAGGGGGGGAGGTGAGACAGCCAGCGCAGGTAGTGAGGGGGGGGAGGTGGGACAGCCAACGCAGGTAGTGAGGGGGGGGAGGTGGGACAGCCAGCGCAGGTAGTGAGGGGGGGAGGTGAGACAGCCAGCGCAGGTAGTGAGGGGGGGGAGGTGGGACAGCCAACGCAGGTAGTGAGGGGGGGGAGGTGGGACAGCCAGCGCAGGTAGTGAGTGGGGGGGAGGTGGGACAGCCAGCGCAGGTAGTGAGGGGGGGGAGGTGGGACAGCCAGCGCAGGTAGTGAGGGGGGGGAGGTGGGACAGCCAGCGCAGGTAGTGAGGGGGGGGAGGTGGGACAGCCAGCGCAGGTAGTGAGGGGGGGAGGTGGGACAGCCAACGCAGGTAGTGAGGGGGGGAGGTGGGACAGCCAGTGCAGGTAGTGAGGGGGGGAGGTGAGACAGCCAGCGTAGGTAGTGAGGGGGGGGGAGGTGGTGGGACAGCCAGCGTAGGTAGTGAGGGGGGGGGAGGTGGTGGGACAGCCAGCGCAGCTAGTGAGGGGGGGGGGAGGGCGGGGGGACAGCCAGCGCAGGTAGTGAGGGGGGGGGAGGGAGGTGGGACAGCCAGCGCAGGTAGTGAGGGGGGGGAGGTGGTGGGACAGCCAGCGCAGGTAGTGAGGGGGGGGGGTGAGACAGCCAGTGCAGGTAGTGAGGGGGGGGAGGTGGTGGGACAGCCAGAGCAGGTAGTGAGGGGGGGGGGGGTGGTGGGACAGCCAGCGCAGCTAGTGAGGGGGGGGAGGGGGGGGGACAGCCAGCGCAGGTAGTGAGGGGGGGGGGAGGTGGTGGGACAGCCAGTGCAGGTAGTGAGGGGGGGGAGGGAGGTGGGACAGCCAGCGCAGGTAGTGAGTGGGGGGGAGGTGAGACAGCCAGCGCAGGTAGTGAGGGGGGGGGGGGGGTGAGACAGCCAGTGCAGGTAGTGAGGGGGGGGAGGTGGTGGGACAGCCAGAGCAGGTAGTGAGGGGGGGGGGTGGTGGGACAGCCAGCGCAGGTAGTGAGGGGGGGGGGGGGTGAGACAGCCAACGCAGGTAGTGAGGGGGGGGAGGTGGGACAGCCAGCGCAGGTAGTGAGGGGGGGGAGGTGGGACAGCCAGCGCAGGTAGTGAGGGGGGGAGGTGGTGGGACAGCCAGCGCAGGTAGTGAGGGGGGGAGGTGGTGGGACAGCCAGCGCAGGTAGTGAGGGGGGGGGTGATACAGCCAGCGCAGGTAGTGAGGGGGGGGAGGTGGTGGGACAGCCAGCGCAGGTAGTGAGGGGGGGGGAGGTGGTGGGACAGTCAGCGCAGGTAGTGAGGGGGGGAGGTGGGACAGCCAGCGCAGGTAGTGAGGGGGGGACAGCCAGCGCAGGTAGTGAGGGGGGGAGGTGGGACAGCCAGCGCAGGTAGTGAGGGGGGGGAGGTGGGACAGCCAGCGCAGGTAGTGAGGGGGGGGGTGAGACAGCCAGCGCAGGTAGTGAGGGGGGGGGAGTGAGACAGCCAGAGCAGGTAGTGAGGGGGAGGTGGTGGGACAGCCAGCGCAGGTAGTGAGGGGGGGAGGTGGGACAGCCAGCGCAGGTAGTGAGGGGGGGGGAGGTGGTGGGACAGCCAGCGCAGGTAGTGAGGGGGGGAGGTGGGACAGCCAGTGCAGGTAGTGAGGGGGGGGGGGGGGTGGGACAGCCAGCGCAGGTAGTGAGGGGGGGGAGGTGGTGGGACAGCCAGCGCAGGTAGTGAGGGGGGGGAGGTGGTGGGACAGCCAGCGCAGGTAGTGAGGGGGGGGGGGGGGGTGGGACAGCCAGCGCAGGTAGTGAGGGGGGGGAGGTGGTGGGACAGCCAGCGCAGGTAGTGAGGGGGGGGGGGGGGGTGGGACAGCCAGCGCAGGTAGTGAGGGGGGGGGGGAGGTGAGACAGCCAGCGCAGGTAGTGAGGGGGGGGGGAGGTGGTTAGACAGCCAGAGCAGGTAGTGAGGGGGGGGGGTGGTAGGACAGCCAGCGCAGGTAGTGAGGGGGGGGGGGTGGTAGGACAGCCAGCGCAGGTAGTGAGGGGGGGAGGGGGGTGGTAGGACAGCCAGCGCAGGTAGTGAGGGGGGGGGGTGGTAGGACAGCCAGCGCAGGTAGTGAGGGGGGAGGGAGGTGGTGGGACAGCCAGCGCAGGTAGTGAGGGGGGGGGTGAGACAGCCAGCGCAGGTAGTGAAGGGGGGGAGGTGGTGGGACAGCCAGCGCAGGTAGTGAGGGGGGGGGGTGGGACAGCCAGTGCAGGTAGTGAGGGGGGGGGTGAGACAGCCAGCGCAGGTAGTGAGGGGGGGGGGGGGGGAGGTGAGACAGCCAGCGCAGGTAGTGAGGGGGGGGGTGAGACAGCCAGCGCAGGTAGTGAGGGGGGGGGGGTGGGACAGCCAGCGCAGGTAGTGAGGGGGGAGGGAGGTGGGACAGCCAGCGCAGGTAGTGAGGGGGGGGGAGGTGAGACAGCCAGCGCAGGTAGTGAAGGGGGGGTGAGACAGCCAGCGCAGGTAGTGAGGGGGGGGTGGGACAGCCAGCGCAGGTAGTGAGGGGGGGGGGGGTGGGACAGCCAGCGCAGGTAGTGAGGGGGGAGGGAGGTGGGACAGCCAGCGCAGGTAGTGAAGGGGGGGTGAGACAGCCAGTGCAGGTAGTGAGGGGGGGGTGGGACAGCCAGCGCAGGTAGTGAGGGGGGGGTGGGACAGCCAGCGCAGGTAGTGAGGGGGGGAGGGAGGTGGGACAGCCAGCGCAGGTAGTGAGGTGGGAGGGAGGTGGTGGGACAGCCAGCGCAGGTAGTGAGGGGGGGGTGGGACAGCCAGCGCAGGTAGTGAGGGGGGAGGGAGGTGGGACAGCCAGCGCAGGTAGTGAGGGGGGGGAGGTGGTGGGACAGCCAGCGCAGGTAGTGAGGTGGGAGGGAGGTGGGACAGCCAGCGCAGGTAGTGAGGGGGGGAGGTGGTGAGACAGCCAACGCAGGTAGTGAGGGGGGGGAGGTGGGACAGCCAGCGCAGGTAGTGAGGGGGGGGAGGTGGGACAGCCAGCGCAGGTAGTGAGGGGGGGGAGGTGGGACAGCCAGCGCAGGTAGTGAGGGGGGGAGGTGGGACAGCTAGCGCAGGTAGTGATGGGGGGGAGGTGCGACAGCCAGCGCAGGTAGTGAGGGGGGGGGAGGTGGGACAGACAGAGCAGATAGTGAGGGGGGGGAGGTGGGACAGACAGAGCAGGTAGTGAGGGGGGGGAGGTGGGACAGACAGAGCAGGTAGTGAGGGGGGGGAGGTGGGACAGCTAGCGCAGGTAGTGAGGGGGGGGGGATGGGACAGCCAGCACAGGTAGTGAGGAGGGGGGGGGAGGTGGGACAGCCAGCGCAGGTTGTGAGGGGGGGGGGGATGGGACAGCCAGCGCAGGCGTTATACTCACGTACGGTCCGGCCAGAGAGTGCAGTTGGTGTTCCAGGTACTTTGTAAGATCGTAGCTTTTCTGAATAGAGCTCCGAGCGAGAGGGTCTGTCACATTTAGAGCGTCAAGAGAGACTGCGTGCAGGAGAGACACGAGCAAGGCACACAGGACCCTGTAAGAGCCCCCTTCACAGAGAGAGCGGGGGGGGAGACACAGAGAGTGGGGAAGGGGGGGAGAGAGAGTGGGGGAGAGAGCGGGGGGAGGGAAAGAGTGGGGGGAAGGGGAGTTGGGGGGGAGGGGGAGTTTGGGGGGAGAGAGTGTGGAGGGAGGGAGGCAGAAAGCAAGAGAGAAAGGAAATAGGAGAGGGAGAAAGACTGTGAGTACAATTTTTACAGCGTTATATACACATAAATACAGCACCGTATACACTGCCAGCACTAAACACACATAAACACAGCACCGTATACACTGCCAGCGCTATATATATATATATATATATATATATATATATATATATATATATATATATACATACACATAAATACAGCACCATATACAGTCATGTGAAAAAGAAAGTACACCCTCTGAGTTCTATGGTTTTACATATCAGGGAATAATAACAATTATCTGTTCCTTAGCAGGTCTTAAATTAGGTAAATACAACCTCAGATGAACAACAACAAATGACATATTACACCGTGTGTGTGTGTGTGTGTGTGTATACACATGACATATTACACCGTGTGTGTGTGTGTGTGTGTGTGTGTACACATGACATATTACACCGTGTGTGTGTGTGTGTGTGTGTGTGTGTGTGTGTGTGTGTGTGTGTGTACACATGACATATTACACAGTGTCATGCTTTATTTAACAAAGATAAAGCCAAAATGGAGAAGCCATGTGTGAAAAACTAAGTACACCTTATGATTCAATAGCTCGTAGAACCACCTTTAGCAGCAATAACTGGAAGTAATCGTTTTCTGAATGACTTTATCAGTCTCTCACATCGTTGGGGAGGAATTTTGGCCCACTCTTCTTTACAATGTTGCTTCAGTTCATTGAGGTTTGTGGGCATTTGTTTATGCATAGCTCTCTTAAGGTCCCGCCACAGCATTTCAATCGGGTTGAGGTCTGGACTTTGACTGGGCCATTGCAACACCTTGATTCTTTTCTTTTTCAGCCATTCTGTTGTAGATTTGCTGGTGTGCTTGGGATCATTGTCCTGTTGTATGACCCAATTTCGGCCAAGCTTTAGCTGTCGGACAGATGGCCTCACATTTGACTCTAGAATACTTTGGTATACAGTACAGAGGAGTTCATGGTCGACTCAATGACTGCAAGGTTCCCAGGTCCTGTGGCTGCAAAACAAGCCCAAATCATCACCCCTCCACCACCGTGCTTGACAGTTGGTATGAGGTGTTTGTGCTGATAAGCTGTGTTTGGTTGTCGCCAAACGTGTCGCTGTGCATTATGGCAAAACGTCTCCATTTTGGTCTCGTCTGTCCAAAGGACATTGTTCCAGAAGTCTTGTGGTTTGTTCAGATGCAACTTTGCAAACCTAAGCCGTGCTGCCATGTTCTTTTTAGAGAGAAGAGGCTTTCTCCTGGCAACCCTTCCAAACAAACCATACTTGTTCAGTCTTTTTCTAATTGTACTGTCATGAACTTTAACATTTAACATGCTAACTGAGGCCTGTAGAGTCTGAGATGTAACTCTTGGGTATTTTGCAATTTCTCTGAGCATTGCACGGTCTGACCTTGGGGTGAATTTGCTGGGACGTCCACTTCAGGGAAGATTGGCAACTGTCTTGAATGTTTCCACTTTTGAATAAACTTTCTCACTGTGGAATTATGGACTTTAAATGGGTTGGAAATAGCCTTATAACCCTCCCCAGATTGATGGGCAGCAACAATAGCTTTTCTAAGATCATTGCCGATGTCTTTCCTCCTTGGCATTGGGTTAACACACACCTGAATGCTCCAGACCAGCAAACTGCTAAAATTTTGGCTTTTATAGAGGTGGTCACACTTGCTGATGATCAATTAATCAAGGGCATTTGATTAGCAGCACCTGTCTGCTACTTAGCATCTTAATTCCTATGGCAGCAGTAAGGGTGTACTTAGTTTTTCACACATGGCTTCTCCATTTTGGCTTTATTTTTGTTAAATAAATCATGACACGGTGTAATATGTCATGTGTACACACACACACACACACACACACACACACACACACACACACACACACACACACACACGGTGTAATATGTCATGTGTACATACACACACACACACACGGTGTAATATGTCGTGTTGTTGTTCATCTGAGGTTGTATTTACCTAAGTTTAAGACCTGCTAAGGAACAGATGATTGTTATTATTCCCTGATATGTAAAACCATAGAATTCAAAGAGGCTGTACTTTCTATTTCACATTACTGTACGTGGTTCTGTATTTATGTGTATGTATATAGACAGGGGAGGGGAAGAGAAAGGGAGGGGAGAGGGAAAGAAAGGGGGAAGAGAGAGAGAGAGGGGTGGAGGGGAAGAGAGATAGGGAGAGGGGGAGGGGGGGAAGAGAGACAGAAGGGAAGAGAAAGAGTGGGGAAGAGAGAGGGGGGGGGGAAAGAGAGAGGGAGAAATGGAAAGGAGGGGGAAGAGAAAGAGGGGATAAGAGAGAGAGAGGGGGAGAAGAGAAAGAGAGGGGGAAGAGAGAGCGGGGGAAGAGAGAGAGCGGGGGGGGAGAGAGAGATAGGGGGGCAAGAGAGAGGGGGGAAGAGAGAGGCAGAGAGAGATGGAGGAAGAGAGAGAGAGGGGGATAGAGGAGAGGGGAGAGGGAAAGGAAGGGGGAAGAGAGAGAGAAGTGGAAGTGAGGGGGGGGAAGAGAGAGAGAGGAGGGGAGGGTAGAGGGAAAGGAAGGGGGAAGTGGAAGGGAGGGGGGAAGAAAGGGAGAGGGCGAGAGAGTGGAGGGGGAAAGGAAGGGGGAAGAGAGAGAGAGGGTGAAGAAAGAGGGAAGAGACGGGGCAGAGAGGGGGTATGAAAGGGGGGAGGGAAAGGAAGGGGGAAGAGAGAGAAGGGGGAGAGAGAGAAGGGGGAAGAGAGAGGGTGAGAGTGGGGAGGGGGAAAGGAAGGGGGAAAAGAGAGAGAGGGAAGAGAGACGGGGAAGAGAGGGGGTAAGAGAGGGGGGAGGGGAAGAGAGGGGGTAAGAGAGGGGGAAGAGAGGAGGAGAGAGAAGGGGGAATAGAGAAGGGTGAGAGTCAGAAAGGAAGGGGGAAGAGAGGAGGAGAGAGAGAAGGGGGAGAGTCAGAAAGGAAGGGGGAAGAGAGGAGGAGAGAGAGAGAAGGGGGAAGAGAGAAGGGGGAGAGTCAGAAAGGAAGGGGGAAGATATAGGGAGGGAGAGAGAGACACAGACAGACAGACAGACAGACAGACAGACAGACAGACAGACAGACAGACTGTGGCAGGACTTACAAACTGTCAGCCAATAAAGTGTTATTTAATTGGACAGTCTGAGAGGGGAAAGAGAGAGCTGCTAGTTAGCCAGACCTATGTTAGAGTGTTAGAGTGTCTGCAAGTGCTCTGGGAGTGAGGTGTTGAGAGATGTCACAATCTGCCTTTGATGTTGAACCTCTCTTACAAGTGTCACTCTCATCCCCATGCTGTCTCTCTCATCCCGTGCTGTCTCTCTCACACACTCATCCCCGTGCTGTCTCTCTCACTCTCTCATCCCTGTCCTGTCTCTCTCACACACTCATCCCCGTGCTCTCTCTCTCACTCTCTCATCCCCGTGCTGTCTCTCTCACTCTTTCATCCCCGTGCTGTCCCTCTCACTCTCTCATCCCCGTGCTGTTTCTCTCTCACTCTCTCATCCCCGTGCTGTCTCTCTCGCTCTCTCATCCCCCGTGCTGTCTCTCTCACTCCTGTGCTGTCTCTCTCACTCTCTCATCCCTGTGCTGTCTCTCACTCTCTCATCCCCGTGCTGTCTCTCACTCTCTCATCCCCGTGCTGTCTCTCCCTCTCTCATCCCCGTGCTGTCACTCACTCTCTCATCCCCGTGCTGTCTCTCTCCCGCTCTCATCCACGTGCTGTCTCTCTCACACTCTTATCCCAGTGCTGTCTCTCTGACTCTCATCCCCGTGCTGTCTCTCTCACACTCTCATCCCTGTGCTGTCTCACGCTCTCTCATCCATGCTGTCTCTCTCACTCTCTCATCCCCGTGCTGTCTCTCTCACTCTCTCATCCCCATGCTGTCTCTCTCACTCTCTCATCCCCGTGCTCTCTCTCACTCTCATCCCTGTGCTGTCTCTCACTCTCTCATCCCCGTGCTGTCTATCTCACTCTCTCATCCCCGTGCTGTCTCTCTCACTCTCTCATCCCCGTGCTGTCTCTCTCACTCTCTCATCCCCGTGCTGTCTCTCTCACTCTCTCATCCCCGTGCTGTCTCTCTCACTCTCTCATCCCCGTGCTGTCTCTCTCACTCTCTCATCCCTGTCCTGTCTCTCTCACACACTCATCCCCGTGCTCTCTCTCTCACTCTCTCATCCCCGTGCTGTCTCTCTCACTCTTTCATCCCCGTGCTGTCCCTCTCACTCTCTCATCCCCGTGCTGTTTCTCTCACTCTCTCATCCCCGTGCTGTCTCTCTCGCTCTCTCATCCCCGTGCTGTCTCTCTCTCACTCCTGTGCTGTCTCTCTCACTCTCTCATCCCTGTGCTGTCTCTCACTCTCTCATCCCCGTGCTGTCTCTCTCACTCTCTCATCCCCGTGCTGTCTCTCTCACTCTCTCATCCCCGTGCTGTCTCTCTCACTCTCTCATCCCCGTGCTGTCTCTCTCACTCTCTCATCCCCGTGCTGTCTCTCTCACACTCTCATCCCAGTGCTGTCTCTCTGACTCTCATCCCCGTGCTGTCTCTCTCACACTCTCATCCCTGTGCTGACTCACGCTCTCTCATCCCCGTGCTGTCTATCTCACTCTCTCATCCCCGTGCTGTCTCTCTCACTCTCTCATCCCCGTGCTGTCTCTCTCACTCTCTCATCCCCGTGCTGTCTCTCTCACTCTCTCATCCCTGTGCTGTCTCTCTCACTCTCTCATCCCCGTGCTGTCTCTGTCACTCTCTCATCCCCGTGCTGTCTCTCACTCTCTCATCCCCGTGCTGTCTCTCACTCTCTCATCCCCGTGCTGTCTCTCACTCTCTCATCCCCGTGCTGTCTCTCTCACTCTCTCATCCCCGTGCTGTCTCTCTCACTCTCTCATCCCCGTGCTGTCTCTCTCACTCTCTCATCCCCGTGCTGTCTCTCTCACTCTCTCATCCCCGTGCTGTCTCTCTCACTCTCTCATCCCTGTCCTGTCTCTCTCACACACTCATCCCCGTGCTCTCTCTCTCACTCTCTCATCCCCGTGCTGTCTCTCTCACTCTTTCATCCCCATGCTGTCCCTCTCACTCTCTCATCCCCGTGCTGTTTCTCTCACTCTCTCATCCCCGTGCTGTCTCTCTCGCTCCTGTGCTGTCTCTCTCACTCTCTCATCCCTGTGCTGTCTCTCACTCTCTCATCCCCGTGCTGTCTCTCTCACTCTCTCATCCCCGTGCTGTCTCTCTCACTCTCTCATCCCCGTGCTGTCTCTCTCACTCTCTCATCCCCGTGCTGTCTCTCTCACTCTCTCATCCCCGTGCTGTCTCTCTCACACTCTCATCCCAGTGCTGTCTCTCTGACTCTCATCCCCGTGCTGTCTCTCTCACACTCTCATCCCTGTGCTGACTCACGCTCTCTTCATCCCCGTGCTGTCTATCTCACTCTCTCATCCCCGTGCTGTCTCTCTCACTCTCTCATCCCCGTGCTGTCTCTCTCACTCTCTCATCCCCGTGCTGTCTCTCTCACTCTCTCATCCCTGTGCTGTCTCTCTCACTCTCTCATCCCCGTGCTGTCTCTGTCACTCTCTCATCCCCGTGCTGTCTCTCACTCTCTCATCCCCGTGCTGTCTCTCACTCTCTCATCCCCGTGCTGTCTCTCACTCTCTCATCCCCGTGCTGTCTCTCTCACTCTCTCATCCCCGTGCTGTCTCTCACTCTCTCATCCCCGTGCTGTCCCTCTCACTCTCATCCCCGTGCTGTCTCTCACTCTCATCTCCATGCTGTCTCTCACTCTCTCATCCCTGTGCTGTCTCTCTCACTCTCTCATCCCCGTGCTGTCTCTCACACACTCATCCCTGTGCTGTCTCTCACTCTCTCATCCGCGTGCTGTCTCTCACTCTCTCATCCCTGTGCTGTCTCTCACTCTCTCATCCCTGTGCTGTCTCTCACTCTCTCATCCCCGTGCTGTCTCTCACTCTCTCATCCCCATGCTGTCTCTCACTCTCATCCCCGTGCTGTCTCTCACTCTCATCCCCATGCTGTCTCTCACTCTCATCCCCATGCTGTCTCTCTCACTCTCTCATCCCCGTGCTCTCTCTCACACACTAATCCCCGTGCTGTCTCTCTCACTCTCTCATCCCGTGCTGTCTCTCTCACTCTCTCATCCCCGTGCTGTCTCTCTCACTCTCTCATCCCCATGCTGTCTCTCTCACTGTCTCATCCCGTGCTGTCTCTCTCTCTCTCATCCCCGTGCTGTCTCTCTCACTCTCATCCCCGTGCTGTCTCTCTCACACACTAATCCCCCGTGCTCTCTCTCACTCTCTCATCCCCATGCTGTCTCACTCACTCTAATCCCCGTGCTGTCTCTCTCACTCTCATCCCTGTGCTGTCTCTCACTCTCTCATCCCCGTGCTGTCTCTCTCACTCTCTCATCCCCGTGCTCTCTCTCACTCTCTCATCCTCATGCTCTCTCTCACTCTCTCATCCTCGTGCTGTCTCTCTCTCTCTCATCCTCGTGCTCTCTCTCACTCTCTCATCCTCGTGTTGTCTCTCTCACTCTCATCCCTGTGCTGTCTTTCTCACTCTCTCATCCCCGTGCTCTCTCTCACTCTCTCATCCCTGTGCTGTCTCTCACTCTCTCATCCCCGTGCTGTCTCTCTCACTCTCATCCCCGTGCTGTCTCGCTCACTCTCTCATCCCTGTGCTGTCTCTCACTCTCTCATCCCCGTGCTGTCTCTCACTCTCTCATCCCCGTGCTCTCTCTCTCACTCTCTTCCCCCGTGCTCTCTCTCATCCTCGTGCTGTCTCTCTCACTCTCATCCCCGTGCTGTCTCTCTCACTCTCATTCCTGTGCTGTCTCTCTCACTCTCTCATCCCCGTGCTGTCTCTCTCACTCTCTCATCCCCGTGCTGTCTCTCTCACTCTCATCCCCATTCTGTCTCTCTCACTCTCTCATCCCCGTGCTGTCTCTCACACACTAATCCCCGTGCTGTCTCTCTCACTCTCATCCCCCTGCTGTCTCGCTCACTCTCTCATCCCCGTGCTGTCTCTCTCACTCTCTCATCCCCGTGCTGTCTCTCTCACTCTCTCATCCCCGTGCTGTCTCTCCCTCTCTCATCCCCGTGCTGTCTCTCTCACTCTCTCATCCCCGTGCTGTCTCTCTCACTCTCTCATCCCCCGTGCTGTCTCTCTCACTCTCATCCCCGTGCTGTCTCTCTCACTCTCTCATCCCCGTGCTGTCTCTCACACTCTCTCATCCCCGTGCTCTCTTTCTCACTCTCTCATCCCCGTGCTGTCTCTTTCACTCTCATCCCCGTGCTGTCTCTCTCACTCTCTCATCCTCGTGCTGTCTCTCACACTCTCTCATCCCTGTGCTGTCTCTCTCACTTCTCTCATCCCCGTGCTCTCTCTCTCACTCTCATCCCCGTGCTGTCTCTCACTCTCTCATCCCCGTGCTGTCTCTCACTCTCTCATCCCCGTGCTGTCTCTCACTCTCTCATCCCCGTGCTCTCTCTCTCACTCTCTCATCCCCGTGCTGTCTCTCTCACTCTCTCATCCCCGTGCTGTCTCTCTCACTCTCTGATCCCGTGCTGTCTCTCTCACTCTCTCATCCCCGTGCTGTCTCTCTCACTCTCTCATCCCCGTGCTGTCTCTCTCACTCTCTCATCCCCATGCTGTCTCTCTCACTCTCTCATCCCCGTGCTGTCTCTCTCTCTCTCTCATCCCCATTCTGTCTCTCTCACTCTCTCATCCCCTTAATGTCTCTCTCACTCTCTCATCTTCGTGCTGTCTCTCTCTCTCATCCCCGTGCTGTCGCTCTCACACACTCATCCCTGTGCTGTCTCTCTCACTCTCTCATCCCTGTGCTGTGTCTCTCACTCTCTCATCCCCGTGCTGTCTCTCACTCTCTCATCCCCACTCTCTCTCTCTCACTCTCTCATCCCCGTGCTGTCTCTCTCACTCTCTCATCCCCGTGCTGTCTCTCACTCTCTCATCCCCGTGCTGTCTCTCTCACTCTCTCGTCCCCGTGCTCTCTCTCTCACTCTCTCATCCCCGTGCTGTCTCTCTCACTCTCTCATCCCCGTGCTGTCTCTCTCACTCTCATCCCCGTGCTGTCTCTCTCACTGTCTCATCCCTGTGCTGTCTCTCTCACTCTCTCATCCCTGTGCTGTCTCTCTCACTCTCTCATCCCCGTGCTGTCTCTCACTCTCATCCCCGTGCTGTCTCTCTCACTCTCTCATCCCCGTGCTCTCTCTCTCTCTCTCTCATCCCCGTGCTGTCTCTCACTCTCTCATCCCCGT
Source organism: Ascaphus truei (assembly GCF_040206685.1). Lineage (NCBI taxonomy): Eukaryota > Metazoa > Chordata > Amphibia > Anura > Ascaphidae > Ascaphus > Ascaphus truei. Next base: position 29,862 of record NW_027455766.1, read on the forward strand.
GCTCTCTCTCTCTCTCATCCCCGTGCTGTCTCTCACTCTCTCATCCCCGTGCTCTCTCTCTCACTCTCTCATCCCCGTACTGTCTCTCTCACTCTCTCATCCCCGTGCTGTCTCTCTCACTCTCTCATCCCCGTTCTGTCTCTCTCACTCTCTCATCCCCGTGCTGTCTCTCTCACTCTCTCATCCCCGTGCCGTCTCTCTCACTCTCTCATCCCCGTGCCGTCTCTCTCACTCTCTCATCCCCGTACTGTCTCTCTCACTCTCTCATCCCCATGCTGTCTCTCTCACTCTCATCCCCGTGCTGTCTCTCTCACTCTCTCATCCCCGTACTGTCTCTCTCACTCTCTCATCCCCATTCTGTCTCTCTCACTCTCATCCCCGTGCTGTTGCTCTCACACACTCATCCCTGTGCTGTCTCTCTCACTCTCTCATCCCTGTGCTGTCTCTCTCACTCTCTCATCCCCGTGCTCTCTCTTATCCCCATTCTCTCATCCCCGTGCTGTCTCTCTCACTCTCTCATCCCCATGCTGTCTCTCTCACTCTCATCCCCGTGCTGTCTCTCTCACTCTCTCAACCCCGTACTGTCTCTCTCACTCTCTCATCCCCATTCTGTCTCTCTCACTCTCATCCCCGTGCTGTCGCTCTCACACACTCATCCCTGTGCTGTCTCTCTCACTCTCTCATCCCTGTGCTGTCTCTCTCACTCTCTCATCCCCGTGCTCTCTCTTATCCCCATTCTCTCATCCCCGTGCTGTCTCTCACACTCTCTCATCCCTGTGCTCTCTCTTATCCCCATTCTCTCATCCCCATGCTGTCTCTCTCACTCTCATCCCCGTGCTGTCTCTCTCACTCTCTCATCCCCGTGCCGTCTCTCACTTTCATCCCCGTGCCTTCTCTCTCACTCTCATCCCCATGCTGTCTCTCTCACTCTCATCCCTGTGCTGTCTCTCTCACTCTCATCCCCGGGCTGTCTCTCTCACTCTCATCCCCGTGCTGTCTCGCTCACTCTCTCATCCCTGTGCTGTCTCTCTCACTCTCATCCCCGTGCTGTCTCTCTCACTCTCTCATCCCCGTGCTCTCTCTCACTCTCTTCATCCCGTGCTGTCTCTCTCACTCTCTCATCCCCGTGCTGTCTCTCTCACTCTCATCCCCGTGCTGTCTTTCTCACTCTCTCATCCCCGTGCTCTCTCTCACGCTCTCATCCCGTGCTGTCTCTCTCACTCTCTCATCCCTGTGCTGTCTCTCTCACTCTCTCATCCCCGTGCTGTCTCTCTA
>NW_027455767.1:0-31136 GCF_040206685.1 Ascaphus truei
GGGAGGGCGTGAGAGGGGGCGGAGTGGGCGTGAGAGGGCGTGAGGGGGCGGAGTGGGCGTGAGAGGGGCAGGGTGGGCGTGAGAGGGCGGAGGAGGGCGTGAGAGGGGCAGGAGTGGGCGTGAGAGGGGCGGAAGGGGAGGGCGTGAGAGGGGCGGAGGAGGGCGTGAGAGGGGGCGGAGAGGGCGTGAGAGGGGCGGAGAGGGCGTGAGAGGGGGCGGAGAGGGCGTGAGAGGGGCGGAGAGGGCGTGAGAGGGGCGGAGAGCGAGGGCGTGAGAGGGGCGGAGAGGGCGGAGAGGGCGGAGAGGGGCGGAGAGGGGCGGAGAGAGGGGCGGAGTGAGGCGTGAGAGGGGCGGAGTGGGCGTGAGGGGCGGAGAGTGGGCGTGAGAGGGGCGGAGTGGGTGCGAGAGGGGCGGAGTGGGCGTGAGAGGGGGCGGAGTGGGCGTGAGAGGGGCGGAGTGGGCGTGAGAGGGGCGGAGTGGGCGTGAGCAGGGGCGGAGAGGGCGGTGAGAGGGGCGGAGGGGGCGTGGAGCGAGGGGCAGGAGTGGGCGTGAGAGGGGCAGGTGGGCGTGAGAGGGGCAGGGTGTGCGTGAGAGGGGCAGGGTGGGCGTGAGAGGGGCAGGGTGGGCGTGAGAGGGGCAGGGTGGGGCGTGAGAGGGGCAGGGTGGGCGTGAGAGGGGCAGGAGTGGGCGTGAGAGGGTCAGGGTGGGCGTGAGAGGGGCAGGGTGGGGCGTGAGAGGGGCAGGGAGGGCGTGAGGAGGGGCAGGGGAGGGCGTGAGAGGGGCAGGGAGGGCGTGAGAGGGGCAGGGGAGGGCGTGAGAGGGGCAGGGAGGGCGTGAGAGGGGGCAGGGAGGGCGTGAGAGGGGCAGGGGGAGGGAGGGCGTGAGAGGGGCAGGGAGGGCGTGAGAGAGGGGCAGGAGGGGCGTGAGAGGGGCAGTGGAGGGCGTGAGAGGGGCAGAGAGGGCGTGAGAGGGGCAGGGAGGGCGTTAGAGGGCAGCGTCTGGCAGGGTTCACTTCTAGGCGTACCCCATCCCCCACACCACAGGCAGTGCCCTTCCCACCCCAAGCAGTACCCTCTCTCCCTCACAACAGACATGGCCCCCCTTCCCCCCCAGGCAGTGCCCCCCTTACCCTCCAGGCAGTGCCCCCCTTCCCCTCCAGGCAGTGCCCGCCTTCCCCTCCAGGCAGTGCCCGCCTTCCCCTCCAGGCAGTGCCCCGCCTTCCCCTCATTCAGTGCCTACCTCCCCCGAGGCAGTACCTCTTTCCCCCCTCCTCCCCTGGCAGTGCCCCCTCCCTTCCCCCTGGCAGTGCCCCTTTTCCCCCTCCTCTCCCCAGGCAGTGCCCCTACCTCCTCCCCTGGCAGTGCACCTCGTCCCCAGGCAGTGCCCCTCCCCCTCCCCCCCAGACAGGGCCTCCTCCCCAGGCAGTGCCCCTCCCCCTCCCCAGGCAGTGCCCCACGCTACTCCCCCCAGGCAGGACCCCCCTCCCACCTCCCCAGGCAGTGCCCCCCTCCCTCCCCAGGCAGTGCCCCTCCCACCTCCCCAGGCAGTGCCCCTCCCACCTCCCCAGGCAGTGCCCCGCCCCCCTCCCCAGGCAGTGCCCCTCCCCCCTCCCCAGGCAGTGCCCCCTCCCCCCCAAGGCAGTGCCCCTCCCCCCAAGCAGTGCCCCTCCCCCAAGGCAGTGCCCCTCCCTCCTCCCCTGGCAGTGCCCCTCCCCCAGGCAGTGCCCCTCCCCCAGGCTGTGCCCCTCCCCCCAGGCAGTGCCCCTCCCCCAGGCAGTGCCCCTCCCCCAGGCAGTGCCCCTCCCTCCTCACCCAGGCAGTGCCTCTCCCCAGGCAGTGCCCCTCCCTCCCCCGGCAGTGCCCCTCCCTCCCCCAGGCAGTGCCCCTCCCTCCCCCAGGCAGTGCCACTCCCTCCCCCAGGCAGTGCCACTCCCTCCCACCCCAGGCAGTGCCACTCCCTCCCACCCCAGGCAGTGCCACTCCCTCCCACCCCAGGCAGTGCCACTCCTCCCACCCCAGGCCAGTGCCACTCCCTCCCACCCCAGGCAGTGCCACTCCCTCCCACCCCAGGCAGTGCCTCCCTCCCACCCAGGCAGTGCCCCTCCCTCCCCAAGGCAGTGCCTCTCCCCCAGGCAGTGCCCCTCCCTCCTCCCCCAGGCAGTGCCCCTCCCTCCCCCAGGCAGTAAAAGCAGTGCCCCTCCCTCCCACCCCAGGCAGTGCCCCTCCCTCCCACCCCAGGCAGTGCCTCTCCCTCCCCAGGCAGTGCCCCTCCCTCCCACCCCAGGCAGTGCCCCTCCCTTCCCTGGCAGTGCCCCCTCCCTTCCCTGGCAGTGCCCCTCCCTCCCCAGGCAGTGCCCTCCCTCCCACCCCAGGCAGTGCCCCCTCCCTCCCCCAGGCAGTAAAGGCAGTGCCCCTCCCTCCCACCCCAGGGAAGTGCCCCTCCCTCCCACCCCAGGCAGTGCCCCTCCCTCCCCCAGGCAGTAAAGGCAGTGCCCCCTCCCTCCCACCCCAGGAAGTGCCCCTCCCTCCCACCCCAGGCAGTGCCCCTCCCTCCCACCCCAGGCAGTGCCCCTCCCTCCCCTGGCAGTGCCCGTGGGTACCCCTCAGGAGCTGTTTGATGTCGGGTGCCTGGCGTGGGTCGTGGTGAACTGATTGACGATATCCAGCGCGGTCTGATTGTATGTATTCCGAATATTCACGTCCACCCCGTTCTGTGAGAGGGGGACAGAGCGTGGTCAGACCCCCAAACACAGCCCCCCTCCCCTCCCTCCTCCCTCCCTCCCACCCCCCTCTGTGCCCCCCCTCACCTCTAGCAGCAGTTTGACAGCCTTGGTTTTGCCGCACAGCGCCGCTTCGTGCAGGGCAGTGCCCATCTTGGTCACCTCGGTTAATCTCGATGCCGACTCCAGGAGAAGCCTGTGTGGGGGAGGGAATCAGAGGCAGTGCCGCCCCATACCCTGCGCCCCCCCGTACACTGTGTCCCCCTCATACCCTGTGCCCCCCTCATACCCTGTGCCCCCATATACTGTGCCATCCCGTACCCTGTGCCCCCTGTAACACTGTGCCTCCCCGTACACTGCCCCCATACCCTGTGCCCCCCCTCACCACCATAAACTATGTCCCCCATACCCTGGCCCCCCCATACTCTGTCCCCCCTCCCCTCATACCCTGTGCCCCCCCATACCCTGCGCCCCCCCCCCCTTCACCGGGACCTCTGCGGACAGGGAGTATGACAGAAGCACCTACCTGATGACCTCACAGTGCCCGTTCTTGGCTGCCAGGTGCAGGGGGGTAGTAAAATTGGGGTCTGTGGGGTCCTTTGAGTACCCCCTCAAGGAGAGAGACACACAGGTGACTGTTCAACAGCAGCTGCACAACCTGGGGGAGGGCAGATGGGGGAGAGCAGATGGGGGAGAGATGATGAGATCATGTAAGGCAGGGGAGAGGAAGGTGGTGTGTGTATGTGCGTATGTGTGGGGGGTAGGGGGTGTGTGTATGTGTGAGGGTAGGGTGTGTGTGTGTGTGTGTGTGTATGTGTGGGGGTAGGGATGTGTGTGTACTGTGTGGGGGGGTAGTAGTGGTGTGTGTGGGGTGGGGGGGAGTGGTGTGGAAGTGTTGTGTGGGTGGGGGTGGTGGTACCGGTGTGTGGGGGGGGGAGTGGTGTGGTAGTGGGTGTGTGTGTGGGGGGGGGGGAGTGGTGTGTGTGTGTGTGTGTGTGGTAGGGGTGTGTGTGTGTGTGTGTGTGTTGTGTGTGTGTGTGTGTGTGTGTGTGTGTGGTGTGTGTGTGTGTGTGTGGTAGGGGTGTGTGTGTGTGTGTGTGTGGTAGGGGTGTTGTGTGTGTGTGTGTGTGTGTGTGGAAGGGGTGTGTGTGTGTGTGTGGTAGGGGTGTGTGTGTGTGTGGTAGGGTTGTGTGTGTGTGTGGTAGGGGTGTGTGTGTGTGTGGTAGGGGTGTGTGTGTGTGGTAGGGTGTGTGTGTGTGTGGTAGGGGGTGTGTGTGTGTGTAGTAGGGGTGTGTTAGGGGTGTGTGTGTGTGTGTGTGTGTGTGTGGTTAGGTGTGTGTATGTGTGTGGTAGGGGTGTGTGTGTGTGTGTGGTAGGGGTGTGTGTGTGTGTGTGTGTGTGGTAGGTGTGTGTGTGTGTGTGGTAGGGGTGTGTGTGTGTGTGTGGTAGGGGTGTGTTAGGGGTGTGTGTGTGTGTGTGTGTGTGTGTGTGTGTGTGTGGTAGGGGTGTGTGTGTGTGTGTGTGTGTGGTAGGGGTGTGTGTGTGTGGTTGGGTGTGGGGTGTGGGTGTGTGTGTGTGGTAGGGGTGTGTGTGTGTGTGGTAGGGGTAGGGGTGTGGGTGTGGTAGGGGTGTGGGTGTGGTGTGTGTGTGTGTGTGTGTGTGTGTGTGTTAGGTGTGTGTTAGGTGTGTGTTAGGGGTGTGTGTGTGTATGTGTGGGGGGGTAGTAGTGGTGTGTGTGGGGCGGGGGGGAGTGGTGTGTAGTGGTGTGTGGGGGGGGGGGGGTACCGGGAGTGTGTGGGGGGGAGGTGTGTGTGTAAGTGTGTGGGGGGGGGGGTACCGGTGTGTGTGTGTGTGGGGGGGGGGGGGGACCGGAGTGTGCGGGGGGGAGTGGTGTGGCCCCCCAGTACCTTCACTCTCCCAAACTCGCAGGCCAGGTCCAGTGGGGTTTTTCGGGCTTGCTTACATGGCACGGGTTGGACTGTGCTGGAGGAGCGTCTCACACTGTGTGGGGGGGGGGAGAGGAGGGGGAGAGTGGGAGAGGAGGGGGGGAGGGGAAGAGGAGGGGGGAGGGGTCACACTGTGTTACAAAGTCTGGGTTTATACAGAAGATCACACTTTAAAAATACTTTCTAATTGTCTAACGCTTTCAGGAGAAGAAGTGCCGGCTCCATTGAAATGATTGCGATATCATCCGGAGACCCACACGTCCGTCCGGAGACCCAACGTCCGTCCGGAGACCCAACGTCCATCAGGGGAACCCAACGTCCGTCCGGAGACCCAACGTCTGTCCGGGGAACCCAACGTCCGTCCGGGGAACCCAACGTCCGTCCGGGGAACCCAACGTCTATCCGGGGAACCCAACGTCTGTCCGGAGACCCAACGTCCGTCCGGGGAACCAACGTCCGTCCGGGGAACCCAACGTCCGTCCGGGGAACCCAACGTCCGTCCGGAGACCCAACGTCTGTCCGGGGGGACCCAACGTCTGTCCGGGGGAACCCAACGTCTGTCCGGGGGAACCCAACGTCTGTCCCGGGGAACCCAACGTCTGTCCGGGGAACCCAACGACGGTCCGGGGAACCCAACGTCTGTCCGGGGAACCCAACGTCTGTCCGGGGAACCCAACGTCTGTCCGGGGAACCCAACGTCGGTCCGGGGAACCCAACGTCGGTCCGGGGAACCCAACGGCGGTCCGGGGAACCCAACGTCGGTCCGGGGAACCCAACGTCGGTCCGGGGAACCCAACGTCGGTCCGGGGAACCCAACGTCGGTCCGGGGAACCCAACGTCTGTCCGGGGAACCCAACGTCTGTCCGGGGAACCCAACGTCTGTCCGGGGAACCCAACGTCTGTCCGGGGAACCCAACGTCTGTCCGGGGAACCCAACGTCTGTCCGGGGAACCCAACGTCTGTCCGGGGAACCCAACGTCTGTCCGGGGAACCCAACGTCTGTCCGGGGAACCCAACGTCTGTCCGGGGAACCCAACGTCTGTCCGGGGAACCCAACGTCTGTCCGGGGAACCCAACGTCTGTCCGGGGAACCCAACGTCTGTCCGGGGAACCCAAAGTCTGTCCGGGAACCCAACGTCTGTCGGGGGAACCCAACGTCGGTCCGGAGACCCAACGTCTGTGTCCGGAGAACTCTGTCCCAGAGACCCAACGTCTGTGTCCGGAGAACTCTGTCCGGAGACCCAACCAGGAGACCCAACGTCTGCCCGGAGACCCAAAACGTCTGTCCGGAGACCCAACGACGGTCCGAGAACGTCTGTCCCATTAAGCAGGGAATTCCCAGCCCATCTGGCAGAGAAAGCGCTCAGCCATACGCCGCCTGCTCCCGTCTGCGTGCAGATATACGCCCCCTTTCCTATTGCCCGATACTCACCACCTCATAGTGTCCATACTGCGCGGCCAGGTGTAGGGGGGTCTGCCCATCGTGGGACGCGGCGTTGGCGCTGGCAGCGGCTCGGAGCAGGATACACACGGGCTCCGGCCACCCTTGCCACGCCGCATAGTGCAAGGGTCGCATCCCTGCGTGGCAGAGGGGGAGAGCCTGTTACTGAGCAGCATGGCTATCTGCCAGGGGGGTGCACGGCTATCTCTCACTGCTCCTCTCTGTCAGATACACGGCTATCTCTCACAGTCACGTGCACGGCTATCTCTCACAGTCACGTGCACGGCTATCTCTCACTGTCACATGCACGGCTATCTCTCACTGTCACGTGCACGGCTATCTCCCACAGTCAGATACACGGCTATCTCCCACAGTCAGATACACGGCTATCTCCCACTGTCATATACACGGCTATCTCTCCCTGCTCCTCTCTCAGTCAGATACACGGCTATCTCTCACTGCTCCTCTCTCAGTCAGATACACGGCTATCTCCCACAGTAAGATACACGGCTATCTCTCACTGTCACGGCTATCTCCCACAGTCAGATACACGGCTATCTCTCACTGCTCCTCTCTCAGTCAGATACACGGCTATCTCTCACTGCTCCTCTCTCAGTCAGATACACGGCTATCTCTCACTGTCACGGCTATCTCTCACCGTTGCCGTCCTTGATATCCACGGCGGCCTGCGTCTCCAGCAGCAGGAGGAGGAGCTCCGTGCCGCCGCTGAGCGCAGCGTGATGTAACGCCGAAAACCTGCGGGAGACGAGCAGCAGCTGAATGCGCCGGGGGTTAATACAGCGCGGCGTGCCGGGGGGTTAATACAGCGGGACGCGGTGTGCCGGGGGTTAATACAGCGGGGCGCAGCGTGCCAGGGGTTAATACAGCGGGGCGCGGTGTGCCGGGGGTTAATACAGCGGGGCGCAGCGTGCCAGGGGTTAATACAGCGGGGCGCGGCGTGCCGGGGGTTAATACAGCGCGGCGTGCCGGGGGTTAATACAGCGGAGCGCAGCGTGCCGGGGGTTAATACAGCGCGGCGTTCCGGGGGTTAATACAGCGGGGCGCGGCGTGCCGGGGGTTAATACAGCGGGGCGCGGCGTGCCGGGGGTTAATACAGCGGGGCGCGGCGTGCCGGGGGTTAATACAGCGGGGCGCAGCGTGCCAGGGGTTAATACAGCGGGGCGCAGCATGCCGGGGGTTAATACAGCGGGGCGCGGCATGCCGGGGGTTAATACAGCGGGGCGCAGCGTGCCAGGGGTTAATACAGCGGGGCGCAGCATGCCGGGGGTTAATACAGCGGGGCGCGGCGTGCCGGGGGTTAATACAGCGGGGCGTGCCGGGGGTTAATACAGCGGGGCGCGGCGTGCCGGGGGTTAATACAGCGGGGCGCGGCGTGCCGGGGGTTAATACAGCGGGGCGCGGCGTGCCGGGGGTTAATACAGCGGGGCGCGGCGTGCCGGGGGTTAATACAGCGGGGCGCGGCGTGCCGGGGGTTAATACAGCGGGGCGCGGCGTGCCGGGGGTTAATACAGCGGGGCGCGGCGTGCCGGGGGTTAATACAGCGGGGCGCGGCGTGCCGGGGGTTAATACAGCGGGGCGCGGCGTGCCGGGGGTTAATACAGCGGGGCGCGGCGTGCCGGGGGTTAATACAGCGGGGCGGGGCGTGCCGGGGGTTAATACAGCGGGGCGGGGCGTGCCGGGGGTTAATACAGCGGGGCGCGGCGTGCCGGGGGTTAATACAGCGGGGCGCGGCGTGCCGGGGGTTAATACAGCGGGGCGCGGCGTGCCGGGGGTTAATACAGCGGGGCGCGGCGTGCCGGGGGTTAATACAGCGGGGCGCGGCGTGCCGGGGGTTAATACAGCGGGGCGCGGCGTGCCGGGGGTTAATACAGCGGGGCGCGGCGTGCCGGGGGTTAATACAGCGGGGTGTGCCGGGGGTTAATACAGCGGGGCATGCCGGGGGTTAATACAGCGGGGCGCGGCGTGCCGGGGGTTAATACAGTGGGGTGCGGCGTGCCGGGGGTTAATACAGCGGGGCGTGCCGGGGGTTAATACAGCGGGGCACGGCGTGCAGGGGGTTAATACAGTGGCCCTCTGCTGAGCTCTGGATTAGGGGGTTCAGGGCCTCACTCAATTTAGGGGTTCAGGGTCTCGGGCTCTGGATTAGGGGGTTCAAGATCTCTCGGGCTCTGGTTTCGGGGTTCAGGGTTTCTCGGGTCTCTCTGGGCTCTGCTATCGGGGTCCCTCTGGGCTATGGATTCGGGGTCCCTCTGGGCTCTGCTATCGGGGTCCCTCTGGGCTCTGGATTCGGGGTCCCTCTGGGCTCTGGATTTGGGGTCCCTCTGGGCTCTGGATTGGGGGTCTCTCTGGGCTCTGGATTCGGGGTCCCTCTGGGCTCTGGATTCGGGGTCTCTCTGGGCTCTGCTTTCGGGGTCTCTCTGGGCTCTGGGTCCCTCTGGGCTCTGCTTTCGGGGTCCCTCTGGGCTCTGCTTTCGGGGTCCCTCTGGGCTCTGGATTCGGGGTCCCTCTGGGCTCTGGATTCGGGGTCCCTCTGGGCTCTGGATTCGGGGTCCCTCTGGGCTCTGGATTCGGGGTCCCTCTGGGCTCTGGATTCGGGGTCCCTCTGGGCTCTGGATTCGGGGTCTCTCTGGGCTCTGCTTTCGGGGCCTCTCTGGATTCGGGGTCCCTCTGGGCTCTGCTTTCGGGGTCTCTCTGGGCTCTGCTTTCGGGGTCTCTCTGGATTCGGGGTTCGTGGTCCCTCCGGGCTCTGTTTTCGGGGTCTCTCTGGGCTCTGAATTCGGGGTCTCTCTGGGTGCCCTCATGCCCCAGTTGCTGCCATCTCAGCATCTCGTCTCAGTGCGGCCGGACACATTAGTCTGGGTATGAAAGGGCTCTGTGTCTCTCACCCCCCCCTCCTCTCCCCTCCTCCTCTTCCCCCACCCCCTCCATCAGCCCCCCTCACAGTACGCTGTATGTGAGAGAGACAGGGGAAGGGAGGGGGGACTGGGCACACACACACACACACACAGACAGAGACAGACAGACAGACAGACACACACACATACACACACAGATAGTGCCGCACGCTCACCCATCTGCATCCTGATGGTTTATGTTCAGTCTCTTGGTTGATCCCAGGAGCTCTGAAGAGAGACAGACATCTTACTATCACCCATACCCAATAGCGCTACATTACAAAGCAGTACCGAGTATAGACGCTCACTTCAGACTCTACCTACAGAACCACAGGCAAAAAAGTGTTGTTATATAGGACTGTATATCATGCCAAGTCAGTGTGACGATGGGGAGGGTTTGGCCCGGGATTAAAGGGGTTACACCCCAATTGGCCACCCTCTACCCTCACCTGGGAAGCAAGGGGTTAACTGGACTGAGGTCCAGTAATGTGTTTTTACCTCGCTTCAATATCCAAATGCTTATTCCCCTGTAAAAAATGTATTGTTTCTGGGCCAGTGTCTGCACCACACACACTGGGGCTTAAGGGGTTAATAAGCTACAGTTTAAGAAAATACAACTGTGGGGTGTCTTTTCAGAAAATCTGGGCTTCAAAAGGCTTGATTGAAGTTGGGTGTGAAAAGCAGAAGGGGTTTTTAGTGTACAGTATGTTAATACCTAATTTGCAGGCCAAGGGAATATTGCTAGAGACAGCTAGACCCAGGCTGGGACATTGGGTGTGAAATCTAACACCAGGTGACAAATGTCCACTACCCAGGGGTCCCTGCTTCAAAGAGATTTATTGATGGGGGCCAGGGGGCGGTTACCCAAGGAAAGATCAGAATGAGTGACCTTATTAAATATAAGAATATTATGAGATGTCCTCGGCTGAACATGCTAAGAGTTACATATGTGTATTCGTGGGACCAAGCCCCAACTAACGAATACAGACACCTGAGGTTTAACAGATACTAAGAGGCAGATATTAATATCTCTCTTAATTTTAGTATTACACGGTAATATTTAGTCTCATTGGGAGCGTCATGCGTGACGGAATGTATTAATATGTCTCGCGTGTCAGTAAGTACTACTGAACTGAAGTTATGAAGTTAGATAGGAAAAGCAGTTTGTAAACGTCCTTGGGTGGGAGGAGTTTTACTCTGAGGAAAACTGTCAACTTCACCACTGATTTATGAGAGGGGCTGGGTTTAGGTTGTGTTCAATGGGAAAGAATGGTATAAGAACCAGGCTCAGCCTATGGCTATTGTCTTTCATGTCTTTGGTGTCTTGATGATTATGAAGATTGCTGTATGAACTGCCAGTCCAGATATGACTGTTTCATCATTCCATTTTAAGTAAGTGTCCATATTTTGCCTGTTATTTGTATATCTCGTGTGTTCATCTTTATCAAGGAATAAATTATATTTTATCATATCTAAGTCTCGTCCCAGTTCAACCCAGTTATATATATTTTTTTTTGGTGTATTATTAATAGCCTGTCACAAAGCTCCCGTCACAGGCTTGCCCTACCCTGCGGAGCTTACACTCTAATCCCAGCGTGCAGGGATCCCCGCGCTGACCCACAGGGGCGCATCCCAGTCACACTTACTGGTTCCAGTCACCGAACAGAACAGGACCTGACCCATGCAACAGTCACCGGGACCCAGACTGGAGTCTGACACCTCCTGGGTCCCCTGTCCCCCTCCCTCGTCCCCCTCCCCCTCTTGTCCCCATGGTCTCCCTCCCCCCCTGGTGCCCCTTCCACCCCGAGCCCCCTCCCCACTGTAGAGGGAGAGGGGGTTGGCCCGGTATTAAAGGAGTTGCACTCCATATGGCCCCCCTGACCTCACCAGGGAGGCAAGGGGTTAACTGGACTGCGGTCCAGAAATGTGGCTTACACCTTGTCATGTCAGGAAACTGTATGTTCCCCTGTTCCCATGTTTCATTATAATCCTGTATTTTAAAGATGTTTTAAAGTGCATTTCTGTATCTCCAGTTCTGGAGGTCGCAGAGAGTTGATATTTGGCCAATATGTGGAGTCACTGAGGGCATTAAAAACTGGCAAATTTCGACCCCACCAGAATGGAACTTATTAATATGTGTAGATATTAAAGTATATATGTGGTATTTTGGATCTGCTCTGGAAATGCAGACCATCTGCTAGGCAAATAGGTCATGAAGGGCAGCCGGCTGATTGAGCCTAAGCACCGTGATCAAAAATTAACTGCCTGATTGTTTACACTAAGTACTAATCAACAGATCAAGTACTAATCAACAGACTCTGCCACTGTAATTGTTACCTGAGGCTGGAGAATCATCAAACTGGAGTGGTTTGTAAGTGTTATGTCTACACCTACAAACAATGCAGATACTTCATTTGATAGACTGGTCGTCGTCCCTGATCTAATTATGGGGCTAACCATAGAGTCCCAGTACACATGGGCTAATTAGCTGGGGGGCATGGGTTAATCTGTGTCTCCACGTTAGGGATTGGATACAGATAATTGTTCACCAATAGTCTGTATTCAATGTTAAGAATAGGGTTACACAGGTATATAAACTGTGTCAACCCTACAGTTTTTAGTTCTTCTTCTGATTCCATCTTGAATGTCACCGGATTGCTGGAGAATTGCTAGCTGATACTTCTCCATCCCCCAACCCTAAGTAAGTGTTACCTTCTTGTCTGTTAATTGTACTATATTGCTGTGTTCACCTTATTTAAGGAATAAATTATATTTTATTATATCTAAGCCACGTTCAGTTCAACCCAGATATTTGGTTAAAACAGGTGATGGTGATATTAAACTAAACTAAAGCATATACTGAAGCGCTCAACCTATTAACCTAACAGATATTTGGTGTTCATTATATCTTGTCATAAGCTACCGTGACACCCACCCCATCCCGCTCTCTCCCCCCTTCCATCTCCAGCTCTCTCCCCAGTCCCCCTCCCTCCTCCCACTCTCTCTCACCCCCCACTCTCTCCCCCTCCCTCGTCCCCCTCCCCCTCTTGTCCCCATGGTCTCCCTCCCTCTCCCTCCCCCCATGGTCCCCCTCCCACCCCCCGTCCCCCTTCACCCCATCCCGCTCTCTCCCCCCGTCCCCCTCCCACGCTCTCTCACCCCCCCCCGCTCTCTTACACCGCGGGGGGCTCTGGCAGGGAAGGGGTTACACTGCGGGGGCTCTGGCAGGGAAGGGGTTACACTGCGGGGCTCTCTGGCAGGGAAGGGGTTACACTGCGGGGCTCTCTGGCAGGGAAGGGGTTACACTGCGGGGCTCTCTGGCAGGGAAGGGGTTACTCTGCGGGGGGCTCTGGCAGGGAAGGGGTTACACTGCGGGGCTCTCTGGCAGGGAAGGGGTTACACTGCGGGGGCCCCTGGCAGGGAAGGGGTTACTCTGCGGGGCACTCTGGCAGGGAAGGGGTTACACTGCGGGGGGCTCTGGCAGGGAAGGGGTTACACTGCGGGGGGCTCTGGCAGGGAAGGGGTTACACGGCGGGGGGCTCTGGCAGGGAAGGGGTTACACTGCGGGGGGCTCTGGATGGGGGGGGGGTGCCCGGGCTCTGGATGGGGGATGCAGGGCCCTGGATGGGGGGGGGGGGCAGGGGTGCAGGGCTTTGGACGGGGAGTGCAGGGCTCTAGTGGGGGGGGGGGGGGTGCAGGGCTCTGGAATCGGGGGGGAGTGCAGGGCTCTGGATGGGGGGGTGCAGGGTTCTGGATGGGGATGGGGGTGCCCGAGCACTGGATGGGGGGGGGCCTTGGATGGGGGATACAGGGTTCTTGCTCAGACACACCGTCCTTCAGGACCAGTTCCTTCACATTCCTCTACATGCAGAATCCTGCAGCACTGGGAGGGACAGACAGACATGCACACAGCACATCCCCCCGCAGCAGCACAGGAGGGGGAGAGAGGGGGGAGAAGGGGGGGGAGAGAGGAGGGAGAAGGGGGGGAGAGAGGAGGGAGAAGGGGGGGGAGAGAGGAGGGAGAAGGGGGGGGGAGAGGAGGGATTGGGGGGGGGGAGAGGAGGGATTGGGGGGGGAGAGGAGGGATTGGGGGGGAGAGGAGGGATTGAGGGGGGGAGAGGAGGGATTGGGGGGGGGAGAGGAGGGATTGGGGGGGGGAGAGGAGGGATTGGGGGGGAGAGGAGGGATTGGGGGGGAGAGGAGGGATTGAGGGGGGGAGAGGAGGGATTGGGGGGGGGAGAGGAGGGATTGGGGGGGGGAGAGGAGGGATTTGGGGGGGGGAAAGGAGGGATTGGGGGGGAGAGGAGGCGGAGATTGTGGGGGAGAAGGGGCGGAGATTGTGGGGGAGAAGGGGCGGAGATTGTGGGGGAGAGGTGGGGATTGGGGTGGAGAGATTGCAGGGAGAGGTGGGGATTGGGGGGAAGAGATTGCAGGGAGAGGTGGGGATTGGGGGGAAGAGATTGCAGGGAGAGGTGGGGATTGGGGGGAAGAGATTGCAGGGAGAGGTGGGGATTGGGGGGAAGAGATTGCAGGGAGAGGTGGGGATTGGGGGGAAGAGATTGCAGGGAGAGGTGGGGATTGGGGGGAAGAGATTGCAGGGAGAGGTGGGGATTGGGGGGAAGAGATTGCAGGGAGAGGTGGGGATTGGGGGGAAGAGATTGCAGGGAGAGGTGGGGATTGGGGGGAAGAGATTGCAGGGAGAGGTGGGGATTGGGGGGAAGAGATTGCAGGGAGAGGTGGGGGTTGGGGGGAAAAGATTGCAGGGAGAGGTGGGGGTTGGGGGGGAAGAGATTGCAGGGAGAGGTGGGGATTGGGGGGGAGAGATTGCAGGGAGAGGTGGGGATTGGGGGGGAGAGATTGCAGGGAGAGGTGGGGATTGGGGGGGAGAGATTGCAGGGAGAGGTGGGGATTGGGGGGGAGAGATTGCAGGGAGAGGTGGGGATTGGGGGGAAGAGATTGCAGGGAGAGGTGGGGATTGGGGGGGAGAGATTGCAGGGAGAGGTGGGGATTGGGGGGGAGAGATTGCAGGGAGAGGTGGGGATTGGGGGGGAGAGATTGCAGGGAGAGGTGGGGATTGGGAGGATGGGGGGGGGGGGGCTGCTGGCAGAGGAAGATTATCTGAACTGCAATAGTGACCCGACCGGCACTATCATAGTTTGATGATTAAATCCCCGAGACACATCGCAGACAGTGAGACAAAGGAACATAGAGACAGAGACAGGCCGCGAGACAGTCAGACACAGAGACAGGCCGCGAGACAGTCAGACACAGAGACAGGCCGCGAGACAGTCAGACACAGAGACAGGCCGCGAGACAGTCAGACACAGAGACAGGCCGCGAGACAGTCAGACACACAGACAGGCCGCGAGACAGTCAGACACAGAGACAGGCCGCGAGACAGTGAGACACACAGACAGGCCGCGAGACAGTGAGACACACAGACAGGCCGCGAGACAGTCAGACACAGAGACAGGCCGCGAGACAGTCAGACACACAGACAGGCCGCGAGACAGTCAGACACAGAGACAGGCCGCGAGACAGTCAGACACGGAGACAGGCCGCGAGACAGTCAGACACGGAGACAGGCCGCGAGACAGTCAGACACGGAGACAGGCCGCGAGACAGTCAGACACAGAGACAGGCCGCGAGACAGTGAGACACACAGACAGGCCGCGAGACAGTGAGACACACAGACAGGCCGCGAGACAGTCAGACACGGAGACAGGCCGCGAGACAGTCAGACACAGAGACAGGCCGCGAGACAGTGAGACACACAGACAGGCCTCGAGACAGTGAGACACACAGACAGGCCGCGAGACAGTCAGACACAGAGACAGGCCGCGAGACAGTGAGACACACAGACAGGCCGCGAGACAGTCAGACACAGAGACAGGCCGCGAGACAGTCAGACACGGAGACAGGCCGCGAGACAGTCAGACACAGAGACAGGCCGCGAGACAGTCAGACACGGAGACAGGCCGCGAGACAGTCAGACACAGAGACAGGCCGCGAGACAGTGAGACACACAGACAGGCCGCGAGACAGTGAGACACACAGACAGGCCGCGAGACAGTCAGACACAGAGACAGGCCGCGAGACAGTGAGACACACAGACAGGCCGCGAGACAGTGAGACACACAGACAGGCCGCGAGACAGTGAGACACACAGACAGGCCGCGAGACAGTCAGACACGGAGACAGGCCGCGAGACAGTCAGACACGGAGACAGGCCGCGAGACAGTCAGACACACAGACAGGCCGCGAGACAGTCAGACAGAGAGACAGGCCACGAGACAGTGAGACACACAGACAGGCCGCGAGACAGTCAGACACAGAGACAGGCCGCGAGACAGTGAGACACACAGACAGGCCGCGAGACAGTCAGACACAGAGACAGGCCGCGAGACAGTCAGACACACAGACAGGCCGCGAGACAGTCAGACACACAGACAGGCCGCGAGACAGTGAGACACGGAGACAGGCCGCGAGACAGTCAGACACGGAGACAGGCCGCGAGACAGTCAGACACACAGACAGGCCGCGAGACAGTCAGACACACAGAGACAGGCCGCGAGACAGTCAGACACACAGACAGGCGCGAGACAGTCAGACACACAGACAGGCCGCGAAACAGTCAGACACACAAACAGGCCGCGAGACAGTCAGACACACAGAGACAGGCCGCGAGACAGTCAGACACACAGACAGGCCGCGAGACAGTCAGACACAGAGACAGGCCGCGAGACAGTCAGACACGGAGACAGGCCGCGAGACAGTCAGACACGGAGACAGGCCGCGAGACAGTGAGACACACAGACAGGCCGCGAGACAGTCAGACACAGAGACAGGCCGCGAGACAGTCAGACACAGAGACAGGCCACGAGACAGTCAGACACAGAGACAGGCCGCGAGACAGTCAGACACACAGACAGGCTGCGAGACAGTCAGACACACAGAGATAGGCCGCGAGACAGTCAGACACACAGACAGGCCGCGAGACAGTCAGACACACAGACAGGCCGCGAGACAGTCAGACACAGAAATAGGCCGCGAGACAGTCAGACACACAGACAGGCCGCGAGACAGTCAGACACACAGACAGGCCGCAAGACAGTCAGACACACAGACAGGCCGCGAGATAGTCAGACACACAAACAGGCCGCGAGACAGTCAGACACACAGACAGGCCGCGAGACAGTCAGACACACAGACAGGCCGCGAGACAGTCAGACACACAGACAGGCCGCGAGACAGTCAGACACAGGCAGAGGAAGATGAGCGTTTCCTGGTTGGACGATGAGCACAGCCGCAGGTGAATATTTAACTTTTGCGTGCGGAGAAACCCAGCGGGAGTGAGGTCACTGTGTGTGTGTGTGTGAGAAAGACACTGTGTGTGTGTGTGTGTGTGTGTGTGTGTGTGTGTGTGTGTGTGTGAGAGACACTGTGTGTGTGTGTGGAGAGAGAGAGAGAAAGAGACTGTGTGCGAGAGAGAGAGAAAGAGACTGTACGCGAGAGAGAGAGAGAGACTGTGCGCGTGAGTGAGAGAAAGAGACTGTGCGCGAGAGAGAGAGAGAGAGAGAAAGAGTGTGCGCGCGAGAGAGAGAGAAAGAGTGTGCGCGCGAGAGAGAGAGAAAGAGTGTGCGCACGAGAGAGAGAAAGAGTGTGCGCGCGAGAGAGAGAGAGTGTGTGCGCGAGAGAGAGAGAAAGAGTGTGCGCGCGAGAGAGAGAGAGCGACTGTGCGTGCGAGAGAGAGACACTGCGCGAGAGAGAGACACACTGCACACGCGAGAGAGAGACACTGCGCGCGCGAGAGAGAGACACTGCGCGCGCGAGAGAGAGACACTGCGCGCGCGAGAGAGAGACACTGCGCGCGCGAGAGAGAGACACTGCGCGCGCGAGTGTGTCTCTGCGCGCGAGAGACACTGCGCGCACAAGAGACACTGCGCGCGCGAGAGAGACACTGCGCGCGCGAGAGTGTCTCTGCGCACGCGAGAGAGAGACACTGCGCGCGCGAGAGAGAGACACTGCGCGCGCGAGAGTGTCTCTGCGCGCGAGAGACACTGCGCGCGCGAGAGGGACACACCGCGCGCGAGAGACACTGTGCGCGCGAGAGTGTCTCTGCGCGCGAGAGACTGTGCGCGAGAGAGAGAAAGAGACTGCGCGAGAGAGAAAAAGAGACTGTGCGCGAGAGAGAAAAAGAGAGACTGTGCGCGAGAGAGAGAAAGAGAGACTGTGCGCGAGAGAGAGAAAGAGACTGTGCGCGAGAGAGAGAAAGAGAGACTGAGCGCGAGAGAGAGAAAGAGAGACTGTGCGCGAGAGAGAGAAAGAGAGACTGTGCGCGAGAGAGAGACTGTGCGCGAGAGAGAGACTGTGCGCGAGAGAGAGACTGTGCGCGAGAGAGAGACTGTGCGCGAGAGAGAGACTGTGCGCAAGAGAGAGACTGTGCGCGAGAGAGAGACTGTGCGCGAGAGAGAGACTGTGAGCGAGAGAGAGAAAGAGAGACTGTGCGCGAGAGAGAGAAAGAGAAACTGCGCGAGAGAGAGAGAAAGAAAAACTGCGCGAGAGAGAGAGAAACTGTGCGCGAGAGAGAGAGAGACTGTGCGCGAGAAAGAGAGACTGTGCGCGAGAGAGAGAAAGAGAAACTGTGCGCGAGAGAGAGAGAGACTGTGCGCGAGAGAGAGAAAGAGAGACTGTGCGCGAGAGAGAGAAAGAGAGACTGTGCGCGAGAGAGAGAAAGAGAGACTGTGCGTGAGAGAGAGAAAGAGAGACTGTGCGCGAGAGAGAGAAAGAGACTGTGCGCGAGAGAGACTGTGCGCGAGAGAGAGACTGTGCGCGAGAGAGAGACAGTGCGCGAGAGAGAGAGAGACTGTGCGCGAGAGAGAGAGAGACTGTGCGCGAGAGAGAGAGAGACTGTGCGCGAGAGAGAGAGAGACTGTGCGCGAGAGAGAGAGAGACTGTGCGCGAGAGAGAGAGAGACTGTGCGCGAGAGAGAGAAAGAGAGACTGTGCGCGAGAGAGAGAAAGAGAAACTGCGCGAGAGAGAGAGAAACTGTGCGCGAGAGAGAGAGAGACTGTGCGCGAGAAAGAGAGACTGTGCGCGAGAGAGAGAAAGAGAAGCTGTGTGCGAGAGAGAGAGAAACTGTGCGCGAGAGAGAGAGAAACTGTGCGAGAGAGAGAGAGAAACTGTGCGAGAGAGAGAGAGAAACTGTGCGAGAGAGAGGGAGAGAGAGACTGTGCGCGAGAGAGACAGGGAGAGAGACTGTGCGCGAGAGAGAGAGTGAGAGACTGTGCGCGAGAGAGAGTGTGCGCGCAAGAGAGAGACTGTGCGCGCAAGAGAGAGAGACTGCGCGAGAGAGAGGGACTGTGCGCGCGCGAGACGTGTTACGTGTGTGTGAGACACTGTGTTACGTGTGTGTGTGTGTGTGACACTGTGTTGAGTGTGTGTGAGACACTGTTACGTGTGTGAGACACTGTGTTACGTGTGTGTGAGACACCGTGTTACGTGTGTGTGTGACACCGTGTTACATGTGTGTGTGACACTGTGTTACGTGTGTGTGAGACACCGTGTTACGTGTGTGTGTGACACTGTTACGTGTGTGTGACATTGTGTTACGTGTGTGTGACACTGTGTTACGTGTGTGTGTGACACCGTGTTACGTGTGTGTGAGACACTGTGTTACGTGTGTGTGAGACACTGTGTTACGTGTGTGTGTGATACTGTGTTACGTGTGTGTGAGACACTGTGTTACGTGTGTGTGAGACACTGTGTTACGTGTGTGTGTGACACTGTGTTGAGTGTGTGTGTGTGACACTGTGTTGAGTGTGTGTGTGACACTGTGTTGAGTGTGTGTGACACTGTGTTACGTGTGTGTGAGACACTGTGTTACGTGTGTGTGAGACACTGTGTTACGTGTGTGTGACACTGTGTTGAGTGTGTGTGTGACACTGTGTTGAGTGTGTGTGTGACACTGTGTTGAGCGTGTGACACTGTGTTACGTGTGTGTGAGACACTGTGTTACGTGTGTGTGTGACACTGTGTTGAGTGTGTGTGTGTGACACTGTGTTGAGTGTGTGTGACACTGTGTTACGTGTGTGTGAGACACTGTGTTACGTGTGTGTGTGACACTGTGTTGAGTGTGTGTGTGTGACACTGTGTTGAGTGTGTGTGAGACACTGTTACGTGTGTGTGAGACACTGTGTTAAGTGTGTGTGAGACACTGTGTTACGTGTGTGAGACACTGTGTTACGTGTGTGTGAGACACCGTGTTACGTGTGTGTGTGACACCGTGTTACGTGTGTGTGTGACACCGTGTTACGTGTGTGTGTGACACTGTGTTACGTGTGTGTGAGACACCGTGTTACGTGTGTGTGTGACACTGTTACGTGTGTGTGACATTGTGTTACGTGTGTTTGACACCGTGTTACGTGTGTGTGTGACACCGTGTTACGTGTGTGTGAGACACTGTGTTACGTGTGTGTGAGACACTGTGTTACGTGTGTGTGTGATACTGTGTTACGTGTGTGTGAGACACTGTGTTACGTGTGTGTGAGACACTGTGTTACGTGTGTGTGTGACACTGTGTTGAGTGTGTGTGTGTGTGACACTGTGTTGAGTGTGTGTGTGACACTGTGTTGAGTGTGTGACACTGTGTTACGTGTGTGTGAGACACTGTGTTACGTGTGTGTGAGACACTGTGTTACGTGTGTGTGAGACACTGTGTTGAGTGTGTGTGTGACACTGTGTTGAGTGTGTGTGTGACACTGTGTTGAGCGTGTGACACTGTGTTACGTGTGTGTGAGGCACTGTGTTACGCGTGTGTGTGACACTGTGTTACGTGTGTGTGACACTGTGTTGCGTGTGTGTGTGACACTGTGTTACGGGTGTATGTGACACTGTGTTACGCGTGTGTGTGACACTGTTACGCGTGTGTGTGTGACACTGTGTTACGGCTGTATGTGACACTGTGTTACGCGTGTGTGTGACACTGTGTTACGTGTGTGTGACACTGTGTTACGCGTGTGTGTGACACTGTGTTACGCGTGTGTGTGACACTGTGTTACGTGTGTGTGTGACACTGTGTTGCGTGTGTGTGTGACACTGTGTTGCGGGTGTGTGTGACACGGTGTTGCGTGTGTGTGACACTGTGTTACGCGTGTGTGTGACACTGTGTTACGTGTCTGTGACACTGTGTTGCGTGTGTGTGACACTGTGTTACGGGTGTGTGTGACACTGTGTTACGGGTGTGTGTGACACTGTGTTACGCGTGTGTGTGACACTGTGTGCGCGTGTGTGACACTGTGTGTGCGTGTGTGTGTGACACTGTGTGCGGGTGTGTGTGACACTGTGTTACGGGTGTGTGTGACACTGTGTTACACGTGTGTGTGTGACACTGTGTTGCATGTGTGTGCGACACTGTTACGTGTGTGTGACACTGTGTGTGCGTGTGTGTGTGACATTGTGTTACGTGTGTGTGTGTGACACTGTGTTACGTGTGTGTGAGACACTGTGTTACGTGTGTGTGTGACACTGTGTTACGTGTGTGTGAGACACTGTGTTACGTGTGTGTGAGACACTGTGTTACGTGTGTGTGAGACACTGTGTTACGTGTGTGTGTGACACTGTGTTACGTGTGTGTGAGACACTGTGTTACGTGTGTGTGTGACACTGTGTTACGTGTGTGTGTGACACTGTGTTACGCGTGTGTGTGACACTGTGTGTGCGTGTGTGTGTGACACTGTGTTACACGTGTGTGTGACACTGTGTTGCGTGTGTGTGTGACACTGTGTGTGCGACACTGTTACGTGTGTGACACTGTGTGTGCGTGTGTGTGTGACACTGTGTTACGTGTGTGTGACACTGTGTTACGTGTGTGTGAGACACTGTGTTACGTGTGTGTGTGACACTGTGTTACGTGTGTGTGTGACACTGTGTTACGCGTGTGTGTGACACTGTGTGTGCGTGTGTGTGTGACACTGTGTGCGGGTGTGTGTGACACTGTGTTACGGGTGTGTGTGACACTGTGTTACACGTGTGTGTGTGACACTGTGTTGCGTGTGTGTGTGACACTGTGTGTGCGACACTGTTACGTGTGTGTGACACTGTGTGTGCGTGTGTGTGTGACATTGTGTTACGTGTGTGTGTGACACTGTGTTACGTGTGTGTGAGACACTGTGTTACGTGTGTGTGTGACACTGTGTTACGTGTGTGTGTGACACTGTGTTACGTGTGTGTGAGACACTGTGTTACATGTGTGTGTGACACTGTGTTACGTGTGTGTGAGACACTGTGTTACGTGTGTGTGTGACACTGTGTTACGTGTGTGTGAGACACTGTTACGTGTGTGTGTGACACTGTGTTACGTGTGTGTGACACTGTGTGTGCGCGTGTGTGTGACACTGTGTTACGTGTGTGTGTGACACTGTGTTAAGTGTGTGTGACACTGTGTTGCGTGTGTGTGTGACACTGTGTTGCGGGTGTGTGTGACACGGTGTTGCGTGTGTGTGACACTGTGTTACGCGTGTGTGACACTGTGTTACGTGTCTGTGACACTGTGTTGCGTGTGTGTGTGACACTGTGTTACGGGTGTGTGTGACACTGTGTTACGGGTGTGTGTGACACTGTGTTACGCGTGTGTGTGACACTGTGTGCGCGTGTGTGACACTGTGTGACACTGTGTGTGCGTGTGTGTGTGACACTGTGTTACGTGTGTGTGAGACACTGTGTTACGTGTGTGTGTGACACTGTGTGTGCGACACTGTTACGTGTGTGTGACACTGTGTGTGCGTGTGTGTGTGACATTGTGTTACGTGTGTGTGTGACACTGTGTTACGTGTGTGTGAGACACTGTGTTACGTGTGTGTGTGACACTGTGTTACGTGTGTGTGAGACACTGTGTTACGTGTGTGTGAGACACTGTGTTACGTGTGTGTGTGACACTGTGTTACGTGTGTGTGAGACACTGTGTTACGTGTGTGTGTGACACTGTGTTACGTGTGTGTGTGACACTGTGTTACGCGTGTGTGTGACACTGTGTGTGCGTGTGTGTGTGACACTGTGTGCGGGTGTGTGACACTGTGTTACGGGTGTGTGTGACACTGTGTTACACGTGTGTGTGACACTGTGTTACACGTGTGTGTGTGTGACACTGTGTTACACGTGTGTGTGTGACACTGTGTTGCGTGTGTGTGTGACACTGTGTGTCCGACACTGTTACGTGTGTGTGACACTGTGTGTGCGTGTGTGTGTGACATTGTGTTACGTGTGTGTGAGACACTGTGTTACGTGTGTGTGTGACACTGTGTTACGTGTGTGTGTGACACTGTGTTACGTGTGTGTGAGACACTGTGTTACGTGTGTGTGTGACACTGTGTTACGTGTGTGTGAGACACTGTGTTACGTGTGTGTGAGACACTGTGTTACGTGTGTGTGTGACACTGTGTTACGTGTGTGTGAGACACTGTTACGTGTGTGTGTGACACTGTGTTACGTGTGTGTGTGACACTGTGTTACGCGTGTGTGTGACACTGTGTGTGCGTGTGTGTGTGACACTGTTACACGTGTGTGTGTGACACTGTGTTGCGTGTGTGTGTGACACTGTGTGTGCGACACTGTTACGTGTGTGTGACACTGTGTGTGCGTGTGTGTGTGACATTGTGTTACGTGTGTGTGAGACACTGTGTTACGTGTGTGTGACACTGTGTTACGTGTGTGTGAGACACTGTGTTACGTGTGTGTGTGACACTGTGTTACGTGTGTGTGTGTGACACTGTGTTACGCATGTGTGTGACACTGTGTGTGCGTGTGTGTGTGACACTGTGTGCGGGTGTGTGTGACACTGTGTT
The DNA here is from genome assembly GCF_040206685.1 of Ascaphus truei. Lineage (NCBI taxonomy): Eukaryota > Metazoa > Chordata > Amphibia > Anura > Ascaphidae > Ascaphus > Ascaphus truei. The sequence continues at coordinate 22,863 of NW_027455767.1, forward strand.
ACGGGTGTGTGTGACACTGTGTTACACGTGTGTGTGTGACACTGTGTTGCGTGTGTGTGTGACACTGTGTGTGCGACACTGTTACGTGTGTGTGACATTGTGTGTGCGTGTGTGTGTGACATTGTGTTACGTGTGTGTGTGACACTGTGTTACGTGTGTGTGAGACACTGTGTTACGTGTGTGTGTGACACTGTGTTACGTGTGTGTGAGACACTGTGTTACGTGTGTGTGTGACACTGTGTTACGTGTGTGTGAGACACTGTGTTACGTGTGTGTGTGACACTGTGTTACGTGTGTGTGAGACACTGTGTTACGTGTGTGTGTGACACTGTGTTACGTGTGTGTGACACTGTGTGTGCGCGTGTGTGTGACACTGTGTTACGTGTGTGTGTGACACTGTGTTAAGTGTGTGTGACACTGTGTTGCGTGTGTGTGTGACACTGTGTTGCGGGTGTGTGTGACACGGTGTTGCGTGTGTGTGACACTGTGTTACGCGTGTGTGACACTGTGTTACGTGTCTGTGACACTGTGTTGCGTGTGTGTGTGACACTGTGTTACGGGTGTGTGTGACACTGTGTTACGGGTGTGTGTGACACTGTGTTACGCGTGTGTGTGACACTGTGTGCGTGTGTGTGACACTGTGTGCGTGTGTGTGTGACACTGTGTTACGTGTGTGAGACACTGTGTTACGTGTGTGTGTGACACTGTGTGTGCGACACTGTTACGTGTGTGTGACACTGTGTGTGCGTGTGTGTGTGACATTGTGTTACGTGTGTGTGTGACACTGTGTTACGTGTGTGTGAGACACTGTGTTACGTGTGTGTGTGACACTGTGTTACGTGTGTGTGAGACACTGTGTTACGTGTGTGTGAGACACTGTGTTACGTGTGTGTGACACTGTGTTACGTGTGTGTGAGACACTGTGTTACGTGTGTGTGTGACACTGTGTTACGTGTGTGTGTGACACTGTGTTACGCGTGTGTGTGACACTGTGTGTGCGTGTGTGTGTGACACTGTGTGCGGGTGTGTGTGACACTGTGTTACGGGTGTGTGTGACACTGTGTTACACGTGTGTGTGTGACACTGTGTTACACGTGTGTGTGTGACACTGTGTTACACGTGTGTGTGTGACACTGTGTTGCGTGTGTGTGTGTGACACTGTGTGTGCGACACTGTTACGTGTGTGTGACACTGTGTGTGCGTGTGTGTGTGACATTGTGTTACGTGTGTGTGAGACACTGTGTTACGTGTGTGTGTGACACTGTGTTACGTGTGTGTGAGACACTGTGTTACGTGTGTGTGAGACACTGTGTTACGTGTGTGTGAGACACTGTGTTACGTGTGTGTGAGACACTGTGTTACGTGTGTGTGAGACACTGTGTTACGTGTGTGTGAGACACTGTGTTACGGGTGTGTGTGACACTGTGTTACGCGTGTGTGTGACACTGTGTTACGCGTGTGTGTGACACTGTGTTACGGGTGTGTGTGACACTGTGTTACGTGTGTGTGAGACACTGTGTTACGTGTGTGTGAGACACTGTGTTACGTGTGTGTGAGACACTGTGTTACGTGTGTGTGAGACACTGTGTTACGTGTGTGTGAGACACTGTGTTACGTGTGTGTGAGACACTGTGTTACGTGTGTGTGAGACACTGTGTTACGTGTGTGTGAGACACTGTGTTACGGGTGTGTGTGACACTGTGTTACGCGTGTGTGTGACACTGTGTTACGCGTGTGTGTGACACTGTGTTACGCGTGTGTGTGACACTGTGTTACGGGTGTGTGTGACACTGTGTTACGTGTGTGTGAGACACTGTGTTACGTGTGTGTGAGACACTGTGTTACGTGTGTGTGAGACACTGTGTTACGTGTGTGTGAGACACTGTGTTACGTGTGTGTGAGACACTGTGTTACGTGTGTGTGAGACACTGTGTTACGTGTGTGTGAGACACTGTGTTACGTGTGTGTGAGACACTGTGTTACGTGTGTGTGTGACACTGTGTGCGGGTGTGTGTGACACTGTGTTACGCGTGTGTGTGACACTGTGTTACGTGTGTGTGTGTGACACTGTGTTACGTGTGTGTGTGTGACACTGTGTTACGTGTGTGTGTGTGACACTGTGTGTGCGCGTGTGTGTGACACTGTGTTACGTGTGTGTGCGCGTGTGTGTGACACTGTTACGTGTGTGCGCGTGTGTGTGTGACACTGTGTTACGTGTGTGTGTGACACTGTGTGTGTGACACTGTGTGTGTGTGTGTGACACTGTGTGTGCGCGTGTGTGTGTGACACTGTGTGTGCGCGTGTGAGTGACACTGTGTGTGCGCGTGTGTATGTGACACTGTGTGTGTGTGCGCGTGTGTGTGTGCGCGTGTGTGTGACACTGTGTGTGTGTGACACTGTGTGTGTGTGCGCGTGTGTGTGACACTGTGTGTGCGCGTGTGTGTGTGACACTGTGTTACGTGTGTGTGTGACACTGTGTGTGTGACACTGTGTGTGTGTGTGTGTGACACTGTGTGAGCGCGTGTGTGTGTGACACTGTGTGTGCGCGTGTGTGTGACACTGTGTGTGCGCGTGTGTATGTGACACTGTGTGTGTGCGCGCGTGTGTGTGCGCGTGTGTGTGACACTGTGTGTGTGTGCGCGTGTGTGTGACACTGTGTGTGCGCGTGTGTATGTGACACTGTGTGTGTGTGCGCGTGTGTGTGCGCGTGTGTATGTGACACTGTGTGTGTGTGCGCGTGTGTGTGACACTGTGTGTGTGTGCGCGTGTGTGACACTGTGTGTGCGCGTGTGTATGTGACACTGTGTGTGTGTGCGCGTGTGTGTGACACTGTGTGTGCGTGTGTGTATGTGACACTGTGTGTGTGCGCGCGTGTGTGTGCGCGCGCGCGTGTGTGTGCGCGTGTGTGTGACACTGTGTGTGTGTGCGCGTGTGTGTGACACTGTGTGTGCGCGTGTGTATGTGACACTGTGTGTGTGTGCGCGTGTGTGTGCGCGTGTGTATGTGACACTGTGTGTGTGTGCGCGTGTGTGTGACACTGTGTGTGTGTGCGCGTGTGTGTGACACTGTGTGTGCGCGTGTGTATGTGACACTGTGTGTGTGTGCGCGTGTGTGTGACACTGTGTGTGCGTGTGTGTGTGACACTGTGTTACGTGTGTGTGTGCGCGTGTGTGACACTGTGTGTGTGTGCGCGCGTGTGTGACACTGTGTGTGTGTGCGCGTGTGTGTGACACTGTGTGTGTGTGCGCGTGTGTGTGACAGTGTGTGTGCGTGTGTGTGTGACACTGTGTGTGTGCGTGTGTGTGTGACACTGTGTGTGCGCGTGTGTGTGACAGTGTGTGTGCGTGTGTGTGTGACACTGTGTGTGCGCGTGTGTGTGTGACACTGTGTGTGCGCGTGTGTGTGTGTGTGACACTGTGTGTGCGCGTGTGTGTGTGACACTGTGTGTGCGCGTGTGTGTGACACTGTGTGTGCGCGTGTGTGTGACACTGTGTGTGCGCGTGTGTGTGTGTGACACTGTGTGTGCGCGCGTGTGTGACACTGTGTGTGCGCGTGTGTGTGTGTGTGACACTGTTACGTGTGTGTGTGACACTGTGTGTGCGCGTCACTGTGTGTGCGCGTGTGTGTGCGTGTGTGTGACACTGTGTGTGCGCGTGTGTGTGACAGTGTGTGTGCGCGTGTGTGTGACACTGTGTGTGCGCGGTGTGTGACAGTGTGTGTGCGCGTGTGTGTGACACTGTGTGTGCGCGTGTGTGACACTGTGTGTGCGCGTGTGTGTGACACTGTGTGTGCGCGTGTGTGTGACACTGTGTGTGCGCGTGTGTGTGACAGTGTGTGTGCGCGTGTGTGTGACACTGTGTGTGCGCGTGTGTGTGTGACACTGTGTTACGTGTGTGTGTGACACTGTGTGTGCGCGTGTGTGTGTGACACTGTGTGTGTGTGCGCGTGTGTGTGACACTGTGTGTGTGTGTGACACTGTGTTACGTGTGTGTGACACTGTGTGTGTGTGCGCGTGTGTGACACTGTGTGTGTGTGTGACACTGTGTTACGTGTGTGTGACACTGTGTGTGTGTGTGACACTGTGTTACGTGTGTGTGACACTGTGTGTGTGTGCGCGTGTGTGTGACACTGTGTGTGCGCGTGTGTGTGTGACACTGTGTGCGCGTGTGTGTGTGACACTGCGTGTGTGTGCGCGTGTGTGTGACACTGTGTGTGCGCGTGTGTGTGACACTGTGTGTGCGCGTGTGTGTGACACTGTGTGTGTGTGACACTGTGTGTGTGACACTGTGTGTGCGCGTGTGTGTGACACTGTGTGCGTGACACTGTGTGTGCGCGTGTGTGTGACACTGTGTGTGCGCGTGTGTGTGACACTGTGTGTGTGTGACACTGTGTGTGTGACACTGTGTGTGCGCGTGTGTGTGACACTGTGTGCGTGACACTGTGTGTGCGCGTGTGTGTGACACTGTGTGTGCGCGTGTGTGTGACACTGTGTGTGCGCGTGTGTGTGACACTGTGTTACGTGTGTGTGCGTGACACTGTGTGTGCGCGTGTGTGTGACACTGTGTGTGCGCGTGTGTGTGACACTGTGTGTGCGCGTGTGTGTGACACTGTGTGTGCGCGTGTGTGTGACACTGTGTGTGCGCGTGTGTGTGACACTGTGTGTGCGCGTGTGTGTGACACTGTGTGTGCGCGTGTGTGTGACACTGTGTGTGCGCGTGTGTGTGACACTGTGTGTGCGCGTGTGTGTGACACTGTGTGTGTGTGACACTGTGTGTGTGACACTGTGTGTGCGCGTGTGTGTGACACTGTGTGCGTGACACTGTGTGTGCGCGTGTGTGTGACACTGTGTGTGTGTGACACTGTGTGTGTGACACTGTGTGTGCGCGTGTGTGTGACACTGTGTGCGTGACACTGTGTGTGCGCGTGTGTGTGACACTGTGTGTGCGCGTGTGTGTGACACTGTGTGTGCGCGTGTGTGTGACACTGTGTTACGTGTGTGTGCGTGACACTGTGTGTGCGCGTGTGTGTGACACTGTGTGTGCGCGTGTGTGTGACACTGTGTGTGCGCGTGTGTGTGACACTGTGTGTGCGCGTGTGTGTGACACTGTGTGTGCGCGTGTGTGTGACACTGTGTGTGCGCGTGTGTGTGACACTGTGTGTGCGCGTGTGTGTGACACTGTGTGTGCGCGTGTGTGTGACACTGTGTGTGCGCGGTGTGTGACACTGTGTGTGCGCGGTGTGTGACACTGTGTGTGCGCGGTGTGTGACACTGTGTGTGCGCGTGTGTGTGACACTGTGTGTGCGCGTGTGTGTGACACTGTGTGTGCGCGTGTGTGTGACACTGTGTGTGCGCGTGTGTGTGACACTGTGTGTGCGCGTGTGTGTGACACTGTGTGTGCGCGGTGTGTGACACTGTGTGTGCGCGGTGTGTGACACTGTGTGTGCGCGGTGTGTGACACTGTGTGTGCGCGGTGTGTGACACTGTGTGTGCGCGTGTGTGTGACACTGTGTGTGCGCGTGTGTGTGACACTGTGTGTGCGCGTGTGTGTGACACTGTGTGTGCGCGTGTGTGTGACACTGTGTGTGCGCGGTGTGTGACACTGTGTGTGCGCGTGTGTGTGACACTGTGTGTGCGCGTGTGTGTGACACTGTGTGTGCGCGTGTGTGTGACACTGTGTGTGCGCGTGTGTGTGACACTGTGTGCGCGCGGTGTGTGACACTGTGTGTGCGCGGTGTGTGACACTGTGTGTGCGCGTGTGTGTGACACTGTGTGTGCGCGTGTGTGTGACACTGTGTGTGCGCGTGTGTGTGACACTGTGTGTGCGCGTGTGTGTGACACTGTGTGTGCGAGGTGTGTGACACTGTGTGTGCGCGGTGTGTGACACTGTGTGTGCGCGGTGTGTGACACTGTGTGTGCGCGGTGTGTGACACTGTGTGTGCGCGGTGTGTGACACTGTGTGTGCGCGGTGTGTGACACTGTGTGTGCGCGGTGTGTGACACTGTGTGTGCGCGTGTGTGTGACACTGTGTGTGCGCGTGTGTGTGACACTGTGTGTGCGCTTGTGTGTGACACTGTGTGTGCGCGTGTGTGTGACACTGTGTGTGCGCGGTGTGTGACACTGTGTGTGCGCGTGTGTGTGACACTGTGTGTGCGCGTGTGTGTGACACTGTGTGTGCGCGTGTGCGTATCTGCGTATGGAAGTTCCCGCAGCCGCCGCTGTCCCCACACAAAGCCGAGCAATGTGTCACTGTCACTCACTCATGTTGCTGCGTCGCCCCAGGGACACGATGCGGACCCCCGCGCAGCCCCCCCCCCCTCCCCCAACACCTGGTGCTGCCCGGCCCCCCCGGCCCTCACACAGCGCAGAACCGGCCCCTAATAACACGGGTATGTGGGGTGTCATAACGTACCCCCATACCCCAGGTATCCCCTCACCTACTGCTCCCCCCGTCCCCATCTCACCCTCTCACTGCTCCCCCCGCACCCCCCTCCCTCACCTACTGCTCCCCCCGCATCCCCTGCTCCCCCCGTCCCCATCTCACCCCCTCACTGCTCCCCCCGCACCCCCCTCCCTCACCTACTGCTCCCCCCCGCATCCCCTGCTCCCCCGCCCACATCTCACCCCCTCATTGCTCCCCCCGCACCCCCCTCCCTCACCTACTGCTCCCCCCCCGCATCCCCTGCTCCCCCCGTCCCCATCTCACCCCCTCACTGCTCCCCCCGCACCCCCCTCCCTCACCTACTGCTCCCCCCCGCATCCCCTGCTCCCCCGCCCACATCTCACCCCCTCATTGCTCCCCCCGCACCCCCCTCCCTCACCTACTGCTCCCCCCCCCGCATCCCCTGCTCCCCCCGTCCCCATCTCACCCCCTCACTGCTCCCCCCGCACCCCCCTCCCTCACCTACTGCTCCCCCCGCATCCCCTGCTCCCCCGTCTCCATCTCACCCCCTCACTGCTCCCCCCGCACCCCCCTCCCTCACCTACTGCTCCCCCCGCATCCCCTGCTCCCCCCGTCCCCATCTCACCCCTTCACTGCTCCCCCCGCACCCCCCTCCCTCACCTACTGCTCCCCCCGCATCCCCTGCTCCCCCCGTCTCCATCTCACCCCCTCACTGCTCCCCCCGCACCCCCCTCCCTCACCTACTGCTCCCCCCGCATCCCCTGCTCCCCCCGTCTCCATCTCACCCCCTCACTGCTCCCCCCGCACCCCCCTCCCTCACCTACTGCTCCCCCCCGCATCCCCTGCTCCCCCCGCCCACATCTCACCCCCTCACTGCTCCCCCCGCTCCCCCCTCCCTCACCTACTGCTCCCCCCGCTCCCCCCTCCCTCACCTACTGCTCCCCCCCGCACCCTCCTCCTTCACCTACTGCTCCCCCCCGCATCCCCTGCTCCCCCCGTCCCCATCTCACCCGACTGCTCCCCCCGCACCACCCTCCCTCACCTACTGCTCCCCCGCACCCCCCTCCCTCACCTACTGCTCCCCCCCGCATCCCCTGCTCCCCCCCGCATCCCCTGCTCCCCCCGTCCCCATCTCCCCCCCTGACTGCTCCCCACGAACCCCCCTCCCTCACCTACTGCTCCCCCCCGCATCCCCTGCTCCCCCCGTCCCCATCTCACCCCCTCACTGCTCCCCCCGCACCTCCCGCCCTCACCTATTGCTCCCCCCGCATCCCCTGCTCCCCCCGTCCCCATCTCACCCCCTCACTGCTCCCCCCGCCCTCACTTACTGCTCCTCCCCGCCCCCACCCTCTCCTCCTGCTCCCCCACACCTTACCCTCTGACCTTGCCCCTCCCTCACCCCTCACCTGCCCACCCCCCCCCTGCCACGACCCCCCCGCCCCTCTATCTGACTCTGCCCCCCCTCCCCCCACCCGGGGAGGAGGGGGGGGGGGTACTCACTGTTTTTGGCGCCTCGGAGCTTGGCTAGCAGTTTCTGCACAGCGCCGACGTCTCCGCTCTTCACAGCTTGGATCAGCTCATTCTCCCGCCCCATCGCCCCCCCTCCCTCCCCCCGCTACAGAGTCATCTCCTAAGGATACCCCGAAAAATATATACACAGAGGGCACCCCCAAATTATGACCAGGGTGTGCCCCGCTGCAACAGAATCATGTCCAATGGGCACCCTCCAAATTATATCCACGGGTCCAGCAGACACCCCCAAATTATATCCACAGGTCTAGAGGGCACCCTCAAATTATATCCACAAGCCCCCCCCAAAAAAATAAAATATATCCACAGGTCCAGAGAGAGGGGCACCCTCAAATTATATCCA